>NC_057811.1:194290283-194310283 GCF_018294505.1 Triticum aestivum | reverse complement strand
TCTTATTTCTTTCCCATGACGACTAGGAACGGGCAAATCAAGAATTTGACTTCGAATTCCGGACCTCAACATCCTGCTGCTCATGGTGTTTCATGATCAGTATTGGAAATGAACGGAGAAATGGTGGAATGTGTGGAACCACATATTGGATCACTCCAGTGTGGCACGAAGCCGCTGACGCTGAGTAGGCTCCTATGCAGCTAGCACGGTGGAGGTTCCGTAGCGCGTCATGAGCACCGAGCAAAGGGACGGTTGAGCAACTCAAGCGAACTGCCCTACCTGACTTTGGATAAAGATAGATGGGAGAAGGTTGTGAAGGTGGCCTCGTTATCCACACATCTAGTCGAAGGACCGACCTGGGTTTTCACGAGCGTAGGCGGGTCCTGGAGTGCCCGTCAAGGGCGCTAGCGCATACCCTGAGTTGATCATCACCACCTGCACCTCACATCTTGGCACAGTGGAACGTGTAACCCGCCTGCTGTCTAAGTCAACCACTAAATTTCCTGTAATTCATAGCGCCTAACAGAACATAGTAGCAAGGGACAACCCACCCATACAGACAGCCTGCGGGGAGGATGGCACTACTGGCAAAGACCGTCTGGCAAAAACGCCGCAGGCGGGAAACTTGGTGGGCCTGTGCCGAGGGAGCATAGGGAGGAAAGGGAGCCCAGACGGTGGAAGAGCCAGGGGAAGCAGGGTCATTTGATGGAAATGGAAGGTCCAAGCGGCTCATTCATTCTTGAAAAAAGAGGGGGGGGGGAGTGAGCCAATGTATCAATGAATAGATACAGTCAACGGTATTAAGACAGCGCTGCCTACACGCGAATTAGCTTCCGAGGTCGAGGAGTCTCAATTTCACTATAGGCTTTGCGAATGAATGCTGGCCTGGGCCACCTCAAATGGCGTGAGCCGCATGCGGGGAGACCCGCACGTACGGTTTTCAGGGGGATCCGGCCGGCCGGCCCCACCCGACTAGAGGGACTGAGAAATTAATCGAGTACAAAACTTATCTTCAAGCTTTACCTTATTTTGATCGTTTAGAGGGCGATCGTGGAGTCACTGAATGAAGTCCTCCCTCCCTATCTTTCGGAGGTGCTTACCCGCTCCAAGGCAGATATGACTAAGTGACATATTGAATATGGCGACGAGTACACCATGTCGTGGAAGGAGATAAGAGGTGGAGCCAACGACCCACTAAGACTCATGTATCTACAACTACATTCCTGAGCGGCAGTCAAACGGAGGCGTGAATTGAAGATGCCAGCGAAATGATCGACCGGACAAAGGCTAGGGCAGCTTTCTTCCCACCGCATCCTTCCTTGTGTGTCAGACATACAAAGCGAGTGCACCGGAAAAGAAGGGGAACTGAATCGATCTATTCCATGGCGAAGCATCCGAAGCATAACTGCACACTCACACGATCTTTGCCGAGAGATAGGAGCATTCGATGGAACCGGTGAACTACACTTGCTTCTTGATAGATGTGTGGGACAGAGGGCTCGTGGTACCTGCTGCCCGCCCTTCCTCTGCTTTGATAACCGTGTGAACGGAGAGTGGGCAGAGCAAAAGGGAAGGAGGTCCTCATACGGAGTTGCACACTTGAGCAGTGCGGGAGACTGGAGAATGGGTCAAGTAAACTCCCTTAGGGCCGATTAAATCACAGACGATGAACTTTTCTTTCTTTTTTTCTTTTTGATTTGAAGGGTATGTTCTCAAAAAAGAAAGGCAGAGGTAAATACTTCGAAGAGGCGGCTCGGTAGGGATGGAATGGTCAATAGTCAAGTCAAGGATGACTTCTTTGTTGGCGAAACGATGGGGGAGAGAAAGCACGCCAATGATTCTCTGAGCCGGTCTTCATTTCCAACGCCTCGGGAAACAGGTCGAGATAGATGGCAGCACCTTTTTATCCTCTTCCTTACCGGGAAGGCACACTTCTCTTCTTCTTCTAGCCTTCACCTCCTGCCCGGCCCGGAAATAGAACCCAGCCCCCTTTCTGATCCATTCATTTCTGCAAGCAGGCGGGATGCAGAGCTAAGCCCCCCTCCTATTCGAAGCCGGGTGTGGCCTCGCCCTTTTGCTCTTCCTTCGGTTTGGCTCCACGAAAGCGCCACCTAGGCTAGGAGCCCTATTCATATTCAAAAGGCGCCCAGCTTTCAAGACGATGATAATAATTAGTCAACTTTCTTAACCTTTTGGGGATACCAATTCCACCCATTTGCAGCAAAGGAACTAACACTTTCTTAAGCTTTCCACCGTTCTTGCTTATTCCCCTTACTTACCCACTGAAAGATATAGATTGGGAATTGGAACATGATCGTCCATAGTTATCTTGTTGAAAATACCCTCCCTTACTCATCAAAATGTCGGAAGCGACTTGACATATCTTTTGGGAAGAGAGAATAACTATAGATGCTCGATATGCATATGGATCAATCGATCTCCGCGTCCTGCCAATTCACTAAGTAGACTCACTCTACCGAGGGGCAGAACAGGATCAAGCCGATAAGGGGAAGCGCTGAGAAAAATCTTTCTCTTATCTAAATATAAGAGCACGCTTTATCTCTATGCACACAGAAAAAGGGGATCTTGTGATGATGGAAATGGTACGTATGTGGACCACTTTGGCTCCGCCCAAAAGCCACTGAGCCGACTATCTCCTGGCACAGCCAAAGCATTTCCTCGCCCGAGGCCTGCTCAAAGCTAACTTGAATCCGAATAGCTTGCTGCTTCTCCGAAACCTTCACCATCATGTGTATCCTTGTAAGGTCGCGGACCCGGCGTAAGAACGAGAAACGTGAGTCTAGCATGACATAAACCCAAACCCCGGAACTTTTGATACTTCTCATCTCAGGACAAGTCACAGAAGAGGTAAGGCGCGATAGCCAGTGAAGGAATGGGAAAGAAGAATCACTGGAATTGACCAATAATTTATACCATTATGACTTTGAATAATCGCTAATAGCTGACACCAATGGAATATTTTTGGACCCTAAGGCTCACGTTGACTCCGTCCTCTATTGAATAGCCAAGTCTTCGTGAGTAAGCGTATGATCCATCACACAAATGTCCCTAAACCTTAGTAAGCCTTTCTAGATGATGCATTTCCCTTCTTATCTATCGATGTATTCATCTGAGGCCACAGGCAGCACTACAAAAAAAATACACTTCCGTGATGATACGTGTTTGTCACAGTAGGTCACGTTTTCTGTCATGCATGTACATCCATGACAAATTTATGACAGAATCAAGATAGTCATACCTGTGTTGTCGTAGAAGTGTTGCATGACATTACCAAAATTATCATCATGGAAGTGTCCACTTCCATGACGATAAATCGCGCGTCACATAAGTGCTTTCGTCAAGGGTGACCGACATGTGGCACCAACCGCAACGGAACGCCGTTAGGCTATCGGGTCCAGTTTTGGATCCGATAACCCGTTAACAGCCCCGACCAATGGGGATTTTCCACGTGTAAAATAATCATTGGCTGGAGGAAACACGTGTCGCCTCACCATTGGGGCAGATGTCATCCACTCATTGGACCCAAAGCGCCTATGATACGTCAACACGTGGCACGGCCCAACAGAGGCCCATTCCTGTGAAAAGGCCTGCCCGTTTGACTTGGTCAAAAGGTGGCGGGCTGGCCCATGGCAAGCCTGTGAACGGCCTATTCGCATATAGCCCATTTATAGCCCACAAACCCAGGGCCCGTTTACGGCCTATCCGAATTAGGCCCAGTAGCGTCATCTGGGCCGTCCAATATAATTCCATCCCGTTTTAACTGTCGGCCCATGTATGGCCCATGATGTCTTTTGGCCCATATGAGGCCCTTATTACTCTCGGCCCATTAACGGCCCGTGGTAAAACTGGCCCGTAATGAACTGTGTATCACTTTATACCCATTAACGGCATGTGGTGAAACTAGGCCGTAATGAACAGTGTATCACTTTATACCCATTAACGGCCCATTATTCCGTTGTGCCGTTTCCAACCCATGTTAACTTTCGGCCTTCTCGGGGCCCATTTATTCTTGGACTCATTTCCACATTCGTTTACTTACGGCCCGTTACTCCCATTTTCTGCTTGTGGGCCAAATTTAGCCTCTGGTTACAGTCGGCCCATTTGTGGCCCGTTAATACGTTGGGTCGTTTTCATGTCAAAAAAACCCCGTTGGGCTGTTTTCATAGAGTTATCAAATACGGCCTATTAACGGCCCGTTATTGTCCACGAATAGTACGGCTCATGATTGGCGAAATGATGATACGCCCCGTAGAAGGCCCATGGATCCTACGGCCCGTAAAAGGCCCATGAATCGTACGGCCCGTAGAAGGCCCATGGATCCTACGGCCCGTATAGAAGGCCAATGGATCCTACGGCCCGTAGAAGACCCATGGATCATACGGCCCGTAGGAGGCCCATGGTTACAACAGTCTGTGTGTTGCCATGATTATTTTGGCCTTGTTTCCAAAGATAGGTTATTGTGGCCACTAGAAAAGCACAGAAAAAGAACTGTAGTGACTACTAGCAAACAACTAAACAAGAGAATAAGGAAATAAATAAGCAAGCAATTAACGCTAGCCTATTACCGCTATTACACATATTACATCCACTCGGCATCAAAGTTCGCCACCAGTGCAAATATAGGGAACAAAACAGCATATTACATACACTGGCCGTCAAAATTGGCCACAAGTGCAAATAAACGCGGTAGCAAAACAAGAGCATAACTGAAACAACTTCTGAAGAGCTCAAGAAACATGGTATCTACCATGCTGGCAATAAGCTTAGCAAGCTTATTAGCTTTGTCCTGTTTGGCGCTAAAATCCTCCAACGCTTGCTGTTGCACCAGAAACTATGCATATGAATGCTCCAGGGACTTCCGCAGTCCTTCCGCTTCTTGTCACAGCACAGCTGATCGATGTCTTTCAGCTTGTATTTGAGACTCAAGAAACCAAACTGATTCAGATAGTGAGTTTGAATAGCTTGTGCAAGCGGTAGTGGCCAGTAACTCGAACACTAAACCAAGACAGGACTTTGGGGTTGTCTCACTGTCATCGAGATAGTCTTCCTTAGCTGTTTTATCAGCTTTGTTGGAGACCAACAAGGATGTGTCACTATCCTGAACCTTATCTGCATTACTTCCTTTACCATTGCTTAATAAGGCACTCTTCCCCAATATTCTGCCAGCATTATAAAAGAAGAAACAAGCAGACACATAACAGGTTTAGCATGTACTAGTATATGAAACTCATTCCGGTGAACCAGTTCATTAGTAAGGTGGACATGATTAAACTACCAAGTCTTCTATTGCCAAGTACTAGTACATAATAAAAGCATCAAACAAACATATATCTATGTCCTATGGTCACTGCATTGTATTGCCAAATCAAAATAGAGACACGGTTCAAATCATATCAGTTCAAGACAAAGCAGCAGTGAAAGAATACAAAGTGTGGGAAACTACACGACACAACAAGATTTCAGATGGGTACCACGGGTCTACATGTACAACAACACTATTTTCTCTGTTGTGATGCTAGTAATGTGCATGATATGAGAAGTCAACTGTATACACAATTGAAATTGAAATCCCTAGAGCTATTGCTAAGAGCAAGCCTTTTAAACAAACATGCGTGAACATACCTGCTGTGCCATTGGAGTTTCGATTAGATCCTTCAATTTAAAAATAAGTTTGTATGAGTAAATACAGTGACACAAGAGCAAAGCAGTATGCACGATAGAAATCATAGTTAAAAAAGGCGCGCCTAAGCGAGCGCTTAAGCGCGCCTAGGCTCTAGGCGTTGGCGAAACGCATTGTGCATAACTACGATCTGTGCATAACTGCCCATAAGCATGCGCTTTGGTCAGTAAAGCGCAAGGCGGTGGCAAAACACACAATTAACGCCTAGCGCTTTTTGGAACTATGATAGCAATGGAATCTTAAATTAGAACAGTTGTTCTTCAGGTTTAGGCACTTGTTCTACATGAACAGAGTACAGTAAGACGCAAGATATAGTACTTAAAATAGAAAATGAGCTCATAGACCTTACCACATTCTTGGTTCGGGACAAGTACAGTACAAGGCGTTCCCAGTCATCGTCCAGTAAATGTGTCTCAGGAGAACGTAAGGGAATTTGATGAGTTTCTTTGCCGGTGAAGTAAGTTTTCTTCAGGTAATTCCGATACTGCCACCAAGCATTCTTGAAGATAGCAGAGGTATTAGCACAGGTTACCTCATCCTGAGTTTCCAAATCGGCCCTTCTCTATAGAGAAAAATGGGAAAATTTGCTGTATTATAACAATCATGGAGGTAGGATGTATGGGACAAAGCAAAGTAATTGCCATAAATAGCATTACTTACACATAACTCCTGGACAAACACCCGCAACTGGCATTTTCCTTGATCTTCAATATAATATTTCCAAGATGGGAAGATACGCACATACGATTTAACAACATCAAATGCGATAGATGCTAAACTACGACTAGCTGGTTGTGCTTCCTCCACAGGAATAGGCATACTAACTGGTGGAGTTGGGCTTCGCCGTGGTAGTACTGGCCCTTTGGGCACTGGAGCTGCCTTACTAACTGCTCTTGTTTGAGAGCTCTGTGGTGGAGATGGTGTTGTGTCAACAGGAACTGGGTTACTATCTACTGGGGTTGGGGTTAGATTGGGTGAAGCTGGTTCTCTGTCCATCGCAGTAGGGGTACAATCTGCGAGAGTTTGGGTTATGTGTGGTAGGGCTGGTTCTCGTGCATGTCCAACCGGGATGTTATCTCCACCAAGAGGTAGCACTGTTTTATTTGAAGACCGTGTTTTTAGTCCACTAGATGCTGGCATCACCCGCTCCAATTCAAATGGCTGATAAAAACGAAACATAATTGAATGTACAGACATTGTATGAGAGACAGAAGCAATAGATAGTGTGGAAAAAAGAGGACATGAAATAGTTGACATGTATATTGTTTAACTAAAACGGATAGCATGACATAATTTCACATATATGATGTCTACCTAAACTGGATAGCATAGCATAACATAATTCAAAGATATGATGAATAACTAAAACGCCATGCCAAGTTAGAGTATACACCTTGGTGGGGGAATAGGACTGGTCATCTATCTCTGAATCCATCTCTAAGGAGCTATCGGGACCCAACAAGAGATCTGCTTCGACAGGTAGCACTGTCTGCTCTAAAGGCCTTGTTTTCACTCCAGATTTTTCAATCTCCCACCAAAATGGCTGATTCACAGGAAGAGTAGTTTAATGTACAAACATTGTCGACAAATGGAAATGTAATGAAGAAAAGGATGGGCAAGATATCATTCAAATATATGATGCCTGGTTAAACAGGATGGCATTGCACATTTCACATATATTATGGCTGGATAAAAGACATGAGACTGCATAATTCCCATATATGATATAGAAACTAAACAGGTGGCGACAGAACATGTCAAAAGTAGGCACTACAAGGCAACATATGCATGATATAACTAACATCATCATGCCAAGGTAGAGCAAACACCTTGGGGGTAAATAGGAGAGGTCAGCAGCGTTTGAATCCACCTTAGAACAGATATCTTCCTCTGGATTACAATCTGGAGAGGGGTGGGGAGGGTTTGCCATTGAACCCACCATGGAGCGATGTCTGCATGACATTGTATTGCCGCGCAAAACACTTCTCTTTTTCTCTACATGTTCAGCATGACTGTGTACAATATCTGACATGCATACGAAAAAATATGGTGAGATTATGTAAGGACAGCATGCAGAAATTTAGAGTGATGGTAACAACCAGGCTGATGATTGCTTTAATTTAATAAAATGACAGATGATGATTGCTTTACTATTTGTTTCCCACCCATGATGAACAACATAGGCATACCCTAGGTGAACCATATATTAGACAGAGATACTATTCATTACTTCCTCGATATGTGCCCCACAAGTAATTTAGAACACTAGTTTGAACATTAATTTGGACCTGACTTGGAGTCCAAGAGGTGAACAGGACGATAAAGTAGCAGGTAATTTTAAGCAATGCATAACATAAGCAGAATCGAAAGAGTGCGACCTCTCTTGTGGACCCGTGTACTCCTCAGGTTCATCTGCTGAGTCGATGATGGTGATGCCGTTGCGGTGGGTGCCAGCGGCAGGGAAGGAGATCTAAGGCGGCGAAAGACGGTCAGGAGTCGTGATGTCTGGTTTGGTGGATGTTTTTGTCGATGGAGCACCTTAGGTGAGGTGGACGACGTCGTGGCAGGAGCAGGACAAACCACACAAAGTTCCCTTCGACACCTACCTGTAACAGAAGTAATTCTGTAAGGGCTCATTTGGCTTGCATGATTCTAAAAACGCAGGGATAGGAAAAGAACCGGAATAGGATAGGAATGGTAAACAGAGCATTTGTAAACACAGGATTTCTGTCAACTTGGGTGCTTGGTTTACAGGAATTGGAGGAGCAGAGGAATGCAAAGAAACATGGCCAAAATAAAGTGAAACCATATGAAAGCGTATACAGTTAGAATGTTATTCTGCCACTAATGCACTTGGTCTTGTTTCCATGCATAGGATTTTGAAAAGTAGGTCTAGGTGGATGTTTTGCTTCATTCCTTTCAACAAAATGCATGAATAATTGAATAGTACAGTGCCATTGGAAAATTCCCTATTGCTATGTTTTTCCGTCGAACCAAAATAGCCCTAATGGATCGACATGAATATATAGTAATAAGTGATGCAACAAGTGTACAACCTCTTTGCCGTAGCCGTGCCAACCTCAGCATCATTGGGTTGGTCGCTGAAGCATTTGAGGCAGAGGTGGCTGTCGGAGGTGTGGAGGAAGATCTGAGGAATCTGTAGACGGCGTCCAGGGCACTGCTCTGTTGTGATGGATCATTCTGTCGTTGGAGCAGCCCCGGTGAGCCGTAAGACGTCAAGGCTGAAGCAGCACAAGATAGACATCGTTAATCTCAAGTGGGATTCTAATAGCATCTCCAATAGATGATGTAAAATAGATGTAAAATTTACATCACCAAAACCACCTGACTACAACGGATGAGGTAAAAACTGTTGACTCTGAACTTAACTGTCGAAACTGAAATTTACTGTGGAATCTGAATGTTACTGTCAAAACCGAATGCAATGGTAGCAGAGAGGCACTTGACATCTAGTTTAGGGAGGGCCTGCATTTCATCTTCAACCTGCACCCCCCTGAGCCGCCAGCCACCACCGGCCCCAGCGCCGCCTCGCCGCCCCGAAACAACTCCCCACCGCCGGTCCGCCGCCGCCCCGACCAGCCCTATAGGCCCCCCCGCCCCACCCTGAACCCTAAGATAGATAGTGGGGTACCTCTCCGGCGAGCCCCCGTCCCCGCTGCGGGTGGTTCTTCCTTAACTCCGGCGAGCCCCCCACCCCCCGAAAATCGACTGACCCAAAAGTCGATTCAGTCGACTGAAGTGTAGCTAAATCGGAGCAGAGCAACAACACGAGCGAGGGGGAGAGCAGCAGCAGCAGCGCGAGCAAGCGAGCGAGAGCCGAAGCAGCAGCAGCTGGGCAAGTGAGCGATCGAGCGAGAGCCGGAGCAGCAGCAGCAGATCCGGCTGGTATGGACGCCACCGCCGAAGGGGCCTCGCACTGGGGGAGAGCCGCTGTGGAGATGTCGCCCGCGGCGCCGGCTTCAAGGTAGCCGCTCCATGGGGGTGCGGGATGGAGCACCGTTAGCGCTGGGAGGTCGAGCTAAGGAGAAGGTGCGATGCGATGAGTGTACAACCTCTTTGGTGGCGTCGAGTAGGCCTCGGCTTCGTCCGAGGAGTCGGTGAGGATGCTGCGGTTCCGGTGGAGCAGGTTAAGGCGGCGCTGTAGGGATGGAGCAGCCGCGATAGATGAGGCGATTGTCGGAGCAGCTCCTTCGAGGTGGAGGACGGGTGGCTGAACCGGCGGGACGACGAGATTGACGATGGATCCTCATCTGGGGAGGTGGACGAGGGACGTCGAGTTGTTGCTGTGGACGGCGTCGTCGGGGAAGAGGCTCTGGCTAGGCCGCAGTGAGGTGGCGGACGGAGGAGGGTGGGGTTTCGCGGCAGGAGCGGAGAGGTTATGGCGGCCTGGGATTTCGGATGGCAAAAAGGAGGCGTTGGGAGGGGGTGAACCATGACTTAGGGACGCGCTTGTCCAAAATGTAGGGTGTGTTACAAAAGTACCCCCCACAGATTTGAACTAGTAGCCCTTTCGGCTCAGGGTTAGAAGGGGGATTTCGCGTGTCGGGATTTGGCAGCTGGAGGGAGTTTTCGCGCGCGTCGTAATTTCGGGATAGCAAGGCGCAGGTTGTGAAGGCGCCAGTTTTGGGAGCACGATATCTGAATTTTCTGGATATAACAAGGCGTGGGTTGAATTTTAGGGACAAGCCTAACGTGTAATATTGTACTTGTACGTACCAAATCAATTCGCACTTCCCTCAACCAAAAATAAAACGAAAAAAATAAAACTATTCACACCACACAAAGAGAGAGTCTTGCCCCGTTTTACTATAAAAATGCTATTCAAAGCTACTCCCTCCTTCCATCTATATAGGTCCTAATGCGTTTTTTGATGCTAACTTTGACCAAATATTAGAGCAATAATATAAGACATGCAACTTACAAAGCACACCGTTAAATTCGTCTGTGAATGGTTCTTTCAATGCTATAATTTTCACATTATGCATGTCATGTACTATTAATCTTGCCAATAGTGAAAGGCGGTCTTAAAAAACGCATTACGCCCTATATAGATGGAAGGAGGGAGTATGAATCCCTGTTATGTCCAATTAAATTTTTTCACTTGTTGTATAATGCATGTAACCTACTCATACCAACATTTTAGTGCATTCCAAATGTCTATACTACCGCTGCAATTCGAACTGAATTTGAATTCGTTTCTCTATTTCAATAAGAATCTACAATCATGATTGTTGCCAACTTCAACCATCATTCGTGTATTACCTTAATAACACACCACATGATTACTATAGAGATAGATATGAACTATGTGTACTACATGAACTCGAATTCTATTTTTTGAATACACTTGATGTTGATTCCAAATAATAGTACATTTGATGTACTAAATATATATTTATAATCTAAACCATGTTCCATAAGTGTACACCGTGTTTATCACACATAGTATAGTGCCCCGCCCCCTACATTATGACAAGTATTTAGACCTGAGCTGCAAAAGCCACACATTAGCCCAAATTATGATCAATGTTCTATGTTATACATAGTACTAGCAAGATGCCCATGCGTTCCACAGAACATCAACATGATCAAGGGGAGGCCTAATTTGCAAATATGGAGAGGGTGTGGGTATCTTTTTTCAAAATTGCCATAGTTTCCTTCCTATCCATCAAATATAAATCGGACGGCCTATATTGCAGGATGGCACCATCATCAACAACTCCGTTTTTTTATAAGAGTAGAGATAAAATATATTATATGTAGTATAACATGTTCATAACCACACCATGTGTATCACCATTATATATATTCACACATGTGTCGGTTTAAAACACTATGATAAATTCTTCAAATATCTGAATTCACTTTTTATAATGAAGTATGATCTCTATTCGTCCTTTACACCCACACAATCCTCTTATCTTTGTAGCTAGCTAGCGCTAACTTTCTCTCGTGCATGCAGACGCCCGCATCCCTCTCACCCTCCCTCAGCATTTTCTAGCTCCATCGCGCAAATTCGTCTTTTCACTTTAGGTTGTTCACCCATGGTGTGTGTAGGCCCCCCAGCTCCTTCTTTACGGCACACATCGATCGATATGCCTCTCTAGCCAGGTGTTCCTAGCACAAAACACAAGCTTCCCCTCTTCTCTTATCACCGTCCATGCCTCACTCCCACCACTCTTTTCATCGATCTCGTACTCGCACACTCCTCCCCCCTCGATATAGTATGACTCTCGCACCACCCCCTAGATGCATCCCCCTCTCTCTATCCTTCTCCCCATGCCTCATTTGCTTCAAACACACACATGCATGTATACCGATCGATCTCCCAACATATACCTAGGTCGACTTTAACTATTCCCCCCATGGATCGACGTACCTAACAAGTTATGTCTCTCCTTTCTCTGACAAAGGACGATTGATCTTCCTATGTAGTTATGTCTGCTTACCACAGCCATATCGCCCCCCTCAGCATTTGTGCATGCCTCCTGACCCGTCTCTCACACGCACGTGCACGGACAGGCAGCCATCCCCTCTCTTATTGATATTGCAGGCGTGTCCTCCGGTTGTCTAGCAAGCCTATCCAACCATTTGTTAGAAGCAACTCCACTACCACCCCCTCCAACACTCTAGCTCTGTCTATCTCCCAACCTTATTCCTCTCCTACACATATGCATGGATGCCGATCGATCTCCCTTACTACATGAGGTAGATCGATCTCCCTTAGAGCATCTCCAACGGCCGCACAAAAATCTCGCGCCCAATAAAAGTTATAGCGCGCCACTGTAGAACTTTTAATGCACCGGGACCAAGATTGCTTTAGCAGACTCCCAAAGACGTGCGCCCAAAAAGCAGACAGTGCAAATTGTGAAGCGCGCGCAATCCGGAGCCTAAAATATGCTGCACGCGATAGCGTTTTTCAGCGCGCGCCCAAAAACTTTTAGCTCTACAGCGTCTGTTGGAGCTGCTCGGCGCCCAAAAAAGGAAAATTTTAGTGCGCGGAGCTCTTTTTGGGCGTCTGTTGGAGATGCTCTTAATAAATGAGGTAGGCCTCTCTCCTGCTCCACAAATATACCAGCCATTGTACCTCTATAGTTAATTAGGCCTCCCCCACCACACACCGATAGTCGAGTGCTGTAGGTAGGTATCCATGCCACAGAGACAAACTGCTCCTGTCCCCTCTCACGTTCCAGTAGGCCAGCCACTCTATATCTTTGACGTGGGCACACACAAATTCGATGGCACTCTTTATCGATCGCGCACGCACACACACACATCATCCCTCTCTTCGATTCTATGCACACCTCAAGCCGATGATACCTCCACTCTCTTCTCGTGGATCGCCCCCTCTATATATATGATATATCTAGGACTCTATTTCACACTCATTGCATATGTTACATTTTTTTGATTGACCCCCCCCCAAAAAAAACTCTCACGAACCCACACACTATATCTCTCTACGTTTGTATCTCTCTCACACAACCCCATGTAGGTGGTGTGCATATACAAGGAGAGAATAGGTGCACCGTTCATGCACTCACGCTTCGTGCCCAGCCACACCCGCGCGGGTACACAGTGGAGCTCATTTCTGTACGAAATGGCAGCCCACGTGCTAATTTGAATGCGTGTAGCGGTTGTTTACCTACGGAGGTCGTGTACCACGTGTGCACGAAACAAAGTTCGACTTGATGCGTTGGCGCGTTATTTTTAAATAAAGTTATATCACTCAATGGCACGTACATAGAATATAAAATGATTTTTATGGAGAAAAAGGTAGTCAACTCCACTATATACAATGGAGCCTGCCTGCCTGGTTTGTCTCTCTTCAGAGTATCTCACACAAGGCTGTGGTGGCCTCTCTCTCTATCTTACCATTGGTCACTGATTCGGCCGCATCCCGTCCGCCGGCGGAAAGGGAGGACATGCATCGTTTCTCCGTTCGACAGCGCCGAAGCAGCACGTCCCGATTTGCGGTACACGTCGTTCTCTCTGACCAAGCTCCGGCGTGGTAGGGCCTACGCCACCTGCTCGCTGTCGCAGTATGGGCAGATTCCGCCCGCCGCTGCTCACCTAGTTACATCCCGACGACCTCCAGGTATCCCCTCCGGCCTTGCTCCACTGCCCGTCTTCCCACATCGCTGCATGTGGATCTTCCATAGTTCTTTGCCCAAAATGTACCTCGTCCAGCGTACTTTCCATATTGCAATCTCGTCCTCACACCGTTTTAGACAAACACAACCGTGTTGTTATCTTCCCTTAGGACAAGGAATATGCTTCTTTTTTGTCGTCGCATGTGTCATCAACTGTTATTGGCCAGTAATTGTTTCCTTTCTACCTCTTTTTTGCAAACAGAGCTATCCATTTCACCTCGTTGCTATTGCGACCTTTTGGTGAACTGCACAAATCACTTTTTTCTTAAGAGTGTTTTGTGCAGTTCTACCTAAATCTCACACGGGCAACGTCTCTACATTTCAGTGCGACTGCACAAAGGGAGATTGGTTTTGCTCTATCCTCCTCATCCAACTCCGAGCCTAATCTTCTCCAACTAGTTAGTCTTAAGAGAGACTACAAAGGTGACCGGCTTCTATTTGTGTGATTATTGTTTCATCAGCAGTACTCTATTATCGTAATCACACTTAATATATTTGGAACAGTGACGCTCAGCTCTATTTTAGCGGAACTGCACAAAATGATCGGAATGTTGCATGCTCCAGACAACTACTTTTTTCCCAACATGCCTTGTTGATTTAGACAGACCTGGGGGGACGTTGCTGCCAATGAAAGCATGGATCAATTTTAATTTAACACCTTCTCACAACTTTGTCTTCAGTTGTGATGTAATTATTAGCTCTGATTAGCAAGCAAGTTAGTTTTTTATTGTTTCCAAAAGAGCATCAATGGCAAGACACACGAAACAAAAGCTAAAAGCTCACACCATTGTACAATTTCATGTCGCTGGAAAATTATTTGTATAGTACGTCAATTGTGTAAACAATTGCTGGAAGCTTCATAGCAGTGCCAGAAGCCTCTTCGGCATCCGGGTCCATGTGCCATGCACAAAATTATACTCCTTCGTTCCTAAATATTTGTCTTTTTACAAATTTCAAATGGGCATATTTTAGAGTGTAGATTCACTCATTTTGCTTCGTATGTGTACTCCCTCCGTTCCTAAATATTTGTCTTTCTAGAGATTTCAATAAGTGACTACATACGGAGCAAAATGAGTGAATCTACACTCTAAAATATGTCTATATACATCCGTATGTAGTAGTCCATTTGAATCTCTAAAAAGACAAATATTTGAGTAGTCACTCGTTGAAATCTCTAGAAAGACAAATACACTTGAGTATATTTAAGAACCGAGGGGTAGTGCACAGCCGCATGGGAGACTCAGATCGGTCATTGCGCCGCATTAATAGTGAGTAATGAGCAGTCAAATCATAAGCCCCACCTTTCCCACTATAAGTTGCTCGGAAGAAGCAACCATCAATACACTCTTCTTTGAATCCGCTCATACTACTCCATCCGTCACTGTTTATAGAGCGCGCTTCAGAAAAAGAGAAAATCTCTGGGACCAAGGCGACTGCTGATCGGCCTGAAAAATAGCATTGGTAGTTATAGCACGGTGTCTATTACTAGAGGAAATAATGCGTACACACATGCATGCAGTGCTTCCACCCCGGGTACACACATGCATGCACTTACTCCACTCCGTAGTACTACATCGAGAGAAAATTGCGGTTACCACGCCCTAATTAATTGAGCATTAAACCAAACGCGTCTAAAGTCTCTCTGGTGGTCGAAATGCATTGAGAGAAATGCATCATAATGAAGCGCGCCCTGTAAACTATGACGGAGGGAGGAATAGTATGAAGGTGCAAAACCAAGTACGCGTATGGCCAGTCGGTCAACGCACCTCCTCTTGGCATATCACTGACATGTGGGACCGGAGTGTGAGCAAACCGATCTCAATTGACGGAAAAATGGCCAACCCGCCGTTCCTTGAGAGAGACGAGGAGCGAGAACACACAGACGGGCTTGCACGGAGGCCAAGATATATTCGAGCATGGTTGATCGATATCAGCATTACATGTTTGGCTGCCGTTTTCCGCCCTTCCCAGAATAAATGTGTACTTTATCAGAGATTAAGAAAAATAAGAGTACAGAGGCTCCACCATGCGGTTCTAGTAGTAGTACTACTCGTACTACTAAACCATGCACTTGGCTCTGAGCCTCTTCGTGAAGTCGAACAATGATGGTACTCCGCATGTTCGGTACTACAGTGTATGCCTCTGGCAATCTGACACCGAATGAACTGATGCATGTCCATCGCCTGGGCGAGGGTACGTTGCATTAGTCAAAAGGGGTAAGCGAGCTTCACCTTGTCCTGGAAGATTCTCCTCGTTCTGCGAGTTGACGGGACACACCAACAAGTAGTGCTAGTCCATACTCCCTCCTTTCCGGTTAATATGGCTTAATCTTTTGCGGGTAAGTGAGAGAGCTTTGTTCATATATAAGCATTCTTAGGACGATCAGCCAGGACACTTGTCACTAGGAAGCGAGGTACCCCGCAAAAAAATAAGTAGGAAGCGAGGTGTTTCATCAAGCCAGCTCTCGGCCACATTCAAAGTGCAGCAAGCACGGTTCGCACAAAGATGCGCCGCAAGGTTTGCTGACCTATTTACATGCTGAATAACAAAAAAGAGGAAATATTACCGAGCGCTCCTATTTGTAACAGGATTTGAGCCAGAATTAAGCGAGAACTGTGGCGAGTGTTCCATGCAATCAACTTCCATTATCACATGCGAGAACCCTCGAAGAGAACCAAATGTGTTGAAGATTGCTTTATCACATTTTAAAAATATAATAAGAGTGCAGACGCTCTGTAAGGCCCACGATGCGGCTATATCTCCTATGTGTCGAGGCACGACTTAGAGGCATAACCGCATTGTGGTTTTGTCGCAAGAAGGGTCATCTTCACACAATCCCATGTAATGAATAAGAATGGGATAAAGAGTTGGCTTACAATCTCCACTTCACACAATACATAAATAAATCATACATCAATCAGAGTACACACATAGGGCCGACTACGGAACCAAAATAAAAGAAGACAACTCCAAATGCTAGATCCCCGATCGTCCCAACTGGGCTCCACTACTGATCAACAGGAAACGAAACAACACAACGAACAAGGGCTTCATCGAGCTCCCACTTGAGCTCGGTTGCGTCATCTGCACTGGTATCATCGGCACCTGCAACTGTTTGGAAGTATCTGTGAGTCACGAGGACTCAGCAATCTCACACCCGCGAGATCAAGACTATTTAAGCTTAAGGGTAGGAAAGGGGTAGTGAGCTGGAGCTGCAGCAAGCACTAGCATGTATGGTGGCTAACATACGCAAGTGAGAGCGAGAAGAGAAGCAACGGAACGGTCATGAACTAGCAATGATCAAGAAGTGATCCTGAACTCCTACTTACGTCAAACATAACACAAGAACCGTGTTCACTTCCCGGACTCCGCCGAAAAGAGACCATCACGACTACACACGTGGTTGATGCGTTTTAATTAAATTGAGTGTCGAGTTCTCTACAACCGGATATTAACAAATTCCCATCTGCCACATAACCGCGGGCACGGCTTTCGAAAGATAATACCCTACAGGGGTGTCCCAACTTAGCCCATTATAAGCTCTCACGGTCAACGAAGGATATTCCTTCTCCCGGGAAGACCCGATCAGTCGCGGAATCCCGGTTACAAGACATTTCGACAATGGTAAAACAAGACCAGCAAGACCACCCGCTGTGCCGACAAATCCCGATAGGAGCTGCACATATCTCGTTCTCAGGGCACACCGGATAAGCTAAGCGTACAGGTACCGACATAACCCAAGTTGCCAAGGGATGGTCCCGCACGGTGCTCTAGTTTGAACCAACACTCAGAGGAGCACTGGCCCGGGGGGGTTAAAATAAAGATGACCCTTGAGTCTGCAGAACCCAAGGGAAAAAGGCTTAGGTAGGCAAATGGTAAAACCAAGGTTGGGCCTTGCTAGAGGAGTTTTATTCAAAGCGAACTGTCAAGGGGGTCCCATAAATCACCCAACCGCGTAAGGAACGCAAAATCAAGGAACATAACACCGGTATGACGGAAACTAGGGCGACAAGAGTGGAACAAAACACCAGGCATAAGGCCGAGCCTTCCACCCTTTACCAAGTATATAGATGCATTAATTAAGATAAGAGATATTTTGATATCCCAACAATATCCATGTTCCAACATGGAACAAACTTCATCTTCACCTGCAACTAGCAACGTTATAAGAGGGGCTGAGCAAAAGCGGTAACATAGCCAAACAACGGTTTGCTAGGAAAAGATGGTTAGAGGCTGACATGGCAATATGGGAGGCATGATCAACAAGTGGTAGGTAGCGCAAGCATAGCGATAGAGCGAAGAACTAGCAGCAAAGATAGAAGTGATTTTGAGGGTATGGTCATCTTGCCTACAAGCTTCTCAGAGTTGTCGAAAGCTTGATCCTCGTAAGCGTACTCAACAGGTTCCTCAATCACGAACTTGTCTCCCAGCTCTACCCAAAACAAGAACACAAGCAACGGAATCACAATCAATCACGGGAAATGCACAAACAACATGATGCAATACATGAATGATATGCAAGATATGATATGCGATGCATATGCGTGCTCCGGAAGAACAATGATGAACAAGGCAGTAACTTGGCAAACCAAGCATGCCACTCGAAAGATGGGATGATTTCGGTCGAAATCGATATAAAGATCACCGGAAACGGATGCACGGTTTGCAAATGGCAAGCAAAACAAGAATGACACGAATCTGCGATTAACAGCATGATAGCACTTAGAATACATCAAGTAACAATGCTACAGCAACCCAACATAGCAACAAATCATATGACAGTAATCTACAGAAGATGCTTGACAAACAATGAACACTGAGCTACGGCTAGATCACAACATAACAGGTTCAAACAAGCATGGAAAAAGTGCAAAAGATATCAGGTACACAGACTTGGTGAAATTACTGGACATGGCATAAACAGCATCAGGTAGCAATGTTCAGAGCAAGCAATCAACATGCTGCAGGAACTTAACATGGCAAAACAAGGAATGGCAAGAATGTACTAAATGCATATGACAAAAGTCCCTTATTGACCATAAGCTAAAAAGGGCCAGAAGATATGATGGCAACCATGTAAACATAGCAAGTTTCGTAACAGGTTTCAGACTGGGCAGAGAAGAGAGCATGGCAGAAACAGACATTAAGATGGCATCTTGGTGAGCTTGATGCACTCACAACGAAGCAATGCATGACAAAACAAGCATACCGACAGCAAGATGGCATGTTTATGAAGCTAACCATGGCAAGAGCAAGTTCATAGCATGCATGGATCAACTACAACAAGCTTGGCAAAATTGAATAACACGTAAACAATCTGCCAGAAATATTTTATAGCAAAAGTAGAGCAAGATTGAGTCATGCTAGGGCACTCTATAATTGCAAACAGGGGCATGGATGGATAGAGCACCACTATATCTACAAAACATCCTTACTGAATATCACCAAAATAAGCTTGGATCTCTCAGTAGCCACATGGATACATAGCAACAAAATAACAGCAGTCACAGAGTTGGTAAAATTACTAAGTCCCTGAAATCAGAAACATCACGAAGCCTAGTTTGCATGCTTGTGCTAGTCACCACAGAGATCAAAAAAATACATGGCATACACCTCTGTAAATATGGCATCGCATACATCAAAACACATGCAGAGCTCATGCCCATAAGATGCACACATCAATAGCAACAAAAATAACAAATCACCAAGATCTGATAAGTAACAGCAGTTAACAGCATATAGCACTCTTGCACCAGATATTTGGTCATCAAGATGGACCCAAATGAACATGACACAATGGGATAAAATGAAGAGCATCTCGGAACGAACATTTCGATGTATTACACACACGAAACGGAGCTATATGCAGAGAGTTACGATGCAATGAACAGGGGCACATATTGTAAAATTCTCGGGACTTGGAGAAATTCGGGGGAGGAGGAAAGTCAACCTTCACTGGTTCCAGATCGGATCGGGGCGCCGGCTCGGGCTCGGGCTCGCCGGGCTGCTCGCCTGAGCCGAGTACGGGGACGCCGGCGGGGCGGCGTGCGGCGGCGGAGGGAGGCGCGGCCGGTCGTGGGGTCGGCGAGGGAGAGGGGCGGCGACCGGCGGGGAAGAGGAGGCGG
>NC_057811.1:194243788-194289788 GCF_018294505.1 Triticum aestivum | reverse complement strand
CGCGGGGAGGAGGCGCGGGCGCGGCGACCACGGGCGGCGGCGGCGCGAGGAAGGAGAGAGAGGGTGACGTGGGGCGACGGGATTCGCCGGGCGCGGCGGCGCAGACACGTCCGGCACGGGGGAATTTTGTCTGGCGGCGGGAGGTGGAAGAAGACTAGGGTTCATCCGCGAAATTTCGGAGGGAGGTGCAGATATATAGGCAGAGGGAGCTAGGAGAGTCCAAACGGAGAGCGGTTTTCGCCCACACGATCGTGATCGAACGACCTAGAGCATGGAAGAGACTTAGAGGGGTTTTGGGCTGTTTGGAGGGGTTTTTTGCTGCAACACACAAAAGGCATCTGTGGTTACCCGGTTAACCGTTGGAGCATCAAACGACCTCCAAATGGCACGAAACTTGACAGGTGGTTTACCGGTGGTATAGCAAGGCCACTTGGGAAACCTCGGTCCATTCCGAGAACGTTCAACACCCACTCATGAAAGGAAACAAGAGGGGTGTGCCGGAGGAGGTGGGAGTGCCGGATTGCAAAACGGACAACGGGGAAAATGCTGGGATGCATGAGACGAACACGTATGCAAATGAGATGCACATGATGACATGATATGAGATGCATGACATGAACAAAATGCAAAACGAAAAACAAAACCCGACCACGGAGGGAATATCATAACACATAGCCGAAAATGGCAAGAGTTGGAGTTACAAATATGGAAAGTTACATCCGGGGTGTTACACGCTCCTCCATCTGGTTCCTAGTACTAGTATAGTAGTACATACCTCTATAGACTATAGTAGTAGTACTAGTACTAGTAAACTTTGCGCTTGGCTGTTCGCCTCTTCGGGAAGTGCAACAATAATAGTACTAGTATAGTGTATGCTTCTGGCAATCTGACACCGAATTAACTGTTGCACGTCCACCGCCTGAGCGAAGGACAACTTGCATTAGTCAAAAGTTTCTCCTTGTCCTGCGAGCCACCGCGCGCAAGCTTCTCCCGTCCTGCAAGCTTCTCCTCGTTCGGCAAGTAGACGGGACACAACAAAGTAATGCTAGTCCATACTGCCTCCTCTCCGGTTAATATGGCTTAATTTCAAACGAGATAAATACACTGTCTGTCACTGTATACTTGTAAAAATACGGTCAGTGGACTTCATAATACGCTCATTGCGCTCAATATATACATTTTCCGGTGTTTATACGGTCACTAGCACACCCTGGCTGAGTATGTGTGTGCATGCACGTGTAGGTTGAGCACTTAAGCGTGACCGTGTGTGTTCCGTCGTGTGCTGGGACATGCATGCATTAGGGCATCGCGCGCGTTTTTGCGTCCATGTGTACATGTGACTGTTGCATACATGTAGGGGGAGTACGTGTAGGGGCCACTAAAGGAGCAGTCAAATCACACAGTAAGTTAGTCGGAAGAAGCAACCATCATTTCACTCTTCAATGACACGTACGCAATATAAAATGGTTGATATGGAGAGAAAAACAAAACCACTATATATACACTAGCAGGAGCCTAAGCTACAAGCCTGCTTGCTTGGGTTGCTCTCTTCACAAGCATAGAACGATGGTGGCCACACCGCTGGTCACATATCCGGCCTGATCCCGCAGCTGGGGGAAGGGAACAATGTTCTGCGTAGACGCGGTCGACATCGGCGAGGGAGAAAATCCACAGTCAGTGCGTCCCAATCGGGGGTCACCGCGGTATGGGCCGATGCAGCGTCCCAACCGCCCTTCTAGCTACTGCCCGACGTCCCAGGTAGTCCATCTTCCTTTTGGAGCCGGCTTGCTCCACTGCCGCAGCTCCCCACGTAGCTCCATCTCCATGTCTATCTTTCTCTACTTCTACCAGCTTCTACTTGTGATGAGTTTATTTCTCATGAACTAGTGCCAGTACTATTATTCTAATCACACTTCTTCAATATCTTTGCCATCAGGGATGCTCAGCTCGATTTTAGTGGAACTGCACAAAAGCATCGTATGATCCGAGGGTGCCAGCCGTCTTTCCTTCGACAGGTTCTACCTGGCCAGGAAATTAAATCCAGTTTAGGGTTTAGGGTTTAAGTCGTAGTGCCCCATCAGTAGTTTTTCTTTCGTACACGCTCTCACAACTTTTGTCTTTAGTTGTGAGCTAAATATTGGCTATGATCTGTGAATCATTGAGATGCATCAGCATGCGTGTTAGTTTTCCTTTGTATTTGATGGAATGTTGTAACGGGGCAACCTTGGAGTAGGAATGAAAATGGAGTGGAAAGTCTTCGTTTTTTCGGAGAAAAAATGGAAACGGAGAGAAACCAACGTTTTGTTTCGTTGGATCGCGCCATCGAGCAAAACCAACGTTTAAATCACGTTTGTCGCGTTCGTGTCTCACCCTCCTCCACGGCTCGACCCCACATGGTCGCTCGGCATGCCACTCACCGCAAACCGAGTATACAATAACTTTCCCGCCTGGTTGTCGATGGATCGCGCCATGGAGTACTAGTACTACTGGAAGAGATTGACTAGTTGGGGGAGGACAGCTAGCTGTAGCACGGACTCCCAAGAACTTTTTACATGCATGTTGTGGCTGACTATTGCGACCTTTGAACGCGGAGCAGTCGCGTGCACCAGGAAGCGGCGCGGGCGACGCTCTCTCGGCCGGCGCGCCGCTTCAATGCCGGCACCAGTGAGAGGTCGCGTCCGCTCTGGCCGGGCATGAATGCGGCACTGACCGTTCCGGGCGGGAAGCATGCGCGGGTGATGAAGAGGGTTCGGGTTGGTCAGGAGCGGCCGTGGCAGCGGTCCGGATGCCCGCAAACAAGAGATGTTGTACGTTAATATTGTCGCGTACATAATTAACAACGTAAATAATGTGACAGTTGGACAAATATGATTGGAGATGGAAATGGAATTTTACATAAACACGGATATGCATGTCTATGTCTATGTGTGTGTGCGCGACGACTCTCGCGACCTGGAAGCGGGGGACTGTTTTTGATCGAGTTTTCTTTCTTGGTATGTTAAAAAATTGTCCGCCAGTTTTCGTTTCTTTTTCCCGGGAACGCGCGTATTCTATTTAAAACCACTGCTACTGAGAGATTGTTTTACTCCATTATAGCCTCTTGTTTGATAGAGTTTCTCGCGTCTCGCTCTCTCACCCTCTCCATATCAAAACAAGATGACAGTGTCCACACTATCTCTCTCCTCACCGGTTGTCACAGATTCGGCCGAATCCCGTCCGCTGCGGGAGGTGAGGAGGTGAAGCGTTGATGTTTTCGCCGTCGGCGATGGGGGAAGCCGATGCGCACCGTCCTCTCGGAGCCGGCGCTGGCGCGGACGAAGGTCCTCCGTGCCCTTGTTTGCTGCCGTCATGTGGGCAGATCCCGCCCGCCCGCCTAAGCGACATCTCGCCCACGTGAGGTATAACTTCTTGTACTGGTCCAGCTCCCCAGGTCATTGCATGCGGGTTTTCTTCTATGCGACTACTCCCCAGCTCCCCATGTATAGTAGCTAGGGTTTGTCGGCTGGTCCAACATCACCTACTATTATAGAGGAAATGCCACTCGAAAAGTTGTCCTGATTTATGCCTCAGTGGAGGTATACATTTTGTTTCGACAAAAAGTACATGGTGGTTGTGCGGTCATTTTCCATATGCTCCTATTGCTGCTGCTAATCTAATACTATCACTGGTTAAATGAAGAAATGATTTTTTTTCTCGGGTATCCTAGGTTAGTTCCCATCAAGATAATCATGATGCTTCTGTTTATTGGTGTACTTTTCATAATTCACATTGACAATTGAGATGTCGTTGTTAATCTTGTAAAACAAAGTAACAACACTATATCCCTTTTTTATATTTTTGGAAACAGCGATGCGTATCTCCATCCCCGGGCATGTCTTCCTCAATTTTAGTGGAACTGCACAAAATTGGATGGCCATTGTTGTTCCGCCTCACTGTCCTCTGCCACGTGGTTCTTCCTTCCTCGAGCTTGACTACTGAGAAGAAACAGACCACAGTGAGGATTTGTCGAACTTCATAGGTGCCTCACCCAAACTTGATGCCAAATGGATGATGCATCACCATGATGACCTATCGATGCTCATGGTTGCTCCTCATGGTTGCGTCGGCTGGTGAAGCTGATCGATTTTCAATGAAAAACAAGTTGTCTTCCATCAGTGCTCTTTGCTTGTTACCCAAAAAGATGATATGCTTCATCAGTTCACCTTGTTTGCGTTGGAGACGCAGTCGTCTTTCACGTTGGTGCAATTTTATCACACAATTGGCTATGAACCAAATGTTTCCTCAAAGAAGGATCGACGTTGGTACTAAGAGCATAAGTTTTGTATTGATTTCTAAGCCTTCTCACAACTTTGTCTCTAGCTCCCCTGTAATTTTATTTGTCCAGCTATATACTTTGATTAAAAAATGGTGTGGACTAAAAACCCGGATGGACGTAGTAGCCCTCCATTTTTATTTACTCCGCATATTAGATTTGACTGAAGTCAAACTTTGTAAAGTTTGACCAAGTTTAGGTCGAACACAACAAACCATAATTATTAGAGAGGGCAAACTGTACATACTCTCAAACCTTTCCGATAATTGAAATTAAAATTCTTTATTTGTACACACTCTCACACGTTTCCGATAATTTGGCGCATGTGTGGTTGTTCACTTAAGGGAGGGTAGTGTACCACACGTGAAGGACAGGAAGTGCGACCAGGACGCGTGGATCGTTAGTTCATCGGAAGTACTCCCTCCGTTCCAAAATATTTGTCTTTCAAGTGGTTTGCAATGGACTACCACATACGGATGTATATAGACATTTTTTACAGTGTAGATTCACTCATTTTGCTCCGTATGTAGTCATTTGTTGAAATCTCAAGAAAGACAAATATTTAGGAACAGAGGGAGTAGTAGTTTTCTTCACTGGTACGTTAAATAAAGAGTTTCGTTTCGTACTTACACAATTTAAAACGATTGTTATGGAGAGAATAAGAAAACCACTCCACTATATATTAGTCGTATACACGAGTACTATATGGACGCAGCTTCATTGACTTTAGTGCACCTGCCGTTGGGTTTATGACAGGTGGGCCCAAAATGTGGCTGGCCCACCTGTCATACAGCCAAAAGCAGGTGCAGTTAAGGCACCGAAGCACAGTCCGTACTACAGTATATATATATATATAAGCTGGAGCCTCAGTGGTTGTTCGCTAGGGTTTGCACTCTCCACACTCTCGCCGCACTACATATATATATATATACACGCTGGAGGCTTAGTGTTCCTTTGCTAGGGTTTGCTATATTCACTGTCTCTCACCCTCTTCACCAGATCTAAACAAGACTGCGTTGTGGCCTCTGTCTCTCTCACCCCCCTCACAGACAGCTGGCGAAGGAGGCGTCCGGATCCCGTCGCACCGGAAGGGGAGGAGGTGCAGCGTTCACTCTATCGCCTTTGGCGAGGGAGGCAATCCACTGTCGGCTGCGCTTTTCTCTTTCACCAAGCGCCCGTGCAGGAGGGCCACCGACCCCTTCTTCCTGGCTGTCGTACGTAGTGTGGGCACATCTGACCTCCCGCCACACGCCTTGCCACATCCCGACGACCCTAAGGTATAAGTTTCTTTGAAACCGTCATTGGTCTAGCTGCATGCTGATCTTTTTCTATTCTGTAGTCGAATCTAGGTCTTGGTTCTAAGAGGAAAGAAGGGTGCGGTGGGGTGGAGCATGAATCTAGGACATGGTTCAATGAGGAAAGGAGGGAGGGAAAGTAGTATAGACTAGCTATCCAGCCACTTTGTTGGTCGAAAAGGGAAAAAAGGGGGTAACCCAGTACACACAACTGTAAGGAACCGAACTCTTTGTTGAAAAGGGAAAGAAACTGGGGGGTCGGGTAGTTTGTGCAGAACTAGATTTGTTGCCCTCACATCGGAAAGAGTTTCAAAGAGAACAAATATGGGACCAACACAGATATGCTGCTTGGCTACATACTCTGCATCACCCATTTATACGTGTGGACGCACATGGTGCTGGCATGTCCCATGTCCCATCCACATGATCGTGTAGTGTGTTTTGAGATGTTGTGCTACTTTTATTGGTACTGTTTTAAATAAATGTTGAATTGAAGCTATTGTATTTTAAGCAATGCCACTCTCAGAATTAACTACTGAACTATTTTAAGAGAATTTCTTTGTTAATATGAATCAATGCAACCTTTTAGAAATGCTACTGTCCTATACTTTGTTTTCCATCAAGATAAGGTAGATGGTTCTTTCTGTGGCCGCATGTTTCATCCTCCTTTATTGGCAGTAATTGTTTCCTTTTTTGCCTCTGTTAAATTAGGGATATCTATTCAACTTGTTGCTATAGCAAACTTAAATGTCACACCGGCGAATTTACTTGATTTCAGAGTAACTGCACAAAACGAGATTGGATTTCCTATTCGTGTTGGCAGATTTGTACGCGATCTTGTGTGCGTCATGACAGGTTGGTACTTGCCTTCATCCACATGATCGTACAGTGTGTTTTGAGATGCTGTGCTACTTGTATTGGTACTGTTTTAAATAAATGTTGAATTGAAGCTATTGTATTGCTATCTTTTCCCATTAAGTAGTGAAAAAAATGGGACCAACCCAGACATTATGCTTGTTGCTTTGTTACAACAAACTCTGCATCACCCCCTTTATAAGTAGATGGAAGCACATGTTGTTGTTGCGCCCACTCTCCCCTGGAACTGTTTATGCTTTTTGTTAATCTAATGCCGCTGGTAAAATTAAGCAATGCCACTCTCAGAATTAACTACTCAATCTTATTTCAAAACTGCAACACTTGTTAGGGATTGGCGGGATTACCATTTTTGTGGCCGCATGTTTCATCCTCCTTTATTGGCCAGTAATTGATTTCTTTTTTGCCTCTGTTAAAACAGGGATATCTATTCAACTTGTTGCTATTGCGACATTTTGCTTTGCTTAATTTTGGTGGAACTGCACAAAATGAGACCGAATTTCCATATATGTGTTGAGATCTCTCTGAGGCCTTCCTCACGAGTTGTTTCAAATCTTGGTCTTGAAAGGTCAGTACCGACTTTCCTCAGAATTAACTACTGAATCTTAGTTCAAAACTGCAACACTTGTTAGGGATTGGCGGGAGTACCATTTCTGTTAGGGATCGACCGGAGTACATGTTTAAGAAATGTATTATTCAAATAATGTCTCTGTTATTATATATCAGCTACAGTGTTTTACAAATGGTACTATCCTGCTTTGTAGTTCTTTCTACATGTTTAACCAAGGTATTGTTAAGATAATGTCTTTGTTAAAATGAATCAGTCGCATTGTTTTAGGAATGATACTTTTCTGCTTTGTCGTTCTTTATACATGTTGAAACAAGGCATTGTTAAGATAATGTCTCAGTTAATATGAATGAATCACACTGATTGAGAATTGCTACTCTCCTGCTTTGTTTCCCATTAAGATAAGGTAGATCAATAGATGTTTTTCTTGTGGGAGTACAAGTCATCAACCGTTATTTCTCAGTAATTGTTTCCCTTATACCTTTTGTTGCTTACAGGGATATCAAAATTAAAGCTCGGTTTTATTCCGACTTTGATTTTAGTTGAACTGCATAAAAGGAGCCAATGTGTCTAAGGCAAACTGCTGCATTAGTGGGTCCAGTTGGTCTTACCACTTTGCAGAAAGAAGCAGTCACTGTTTGTGCTACATTACACAAGGAATGATCGAGAAGCTTTACAGAGTATTAGTAGATGCTGGTGACATGACTAGTCTGCACAGAGCATAGGAAACTCTACAACACGTGGAGTGCACTGGGCAAAAAGTGCCCAAACAAGTACAGGAAGCCAGGACAGGACTCCAAATCTGTCAATGTCATTCTAAGCAACAATGATGGGGCATCTGGGTATGGTAATTTGTTTCCCGTACTTTCAGTTTGTTAGTCCACCGATTGGTGGGTTGACACTGGGGCCAATATTCATGTGTGTGCTGATGTGTCTTTGTTTTCTTGCAGCATATAAATACGATATCCACAGGGATGCTCAGCTTGATTTTAGTGGAACTACACAAAATGTCCAGATGGTTTGTGTCCTCCATAATACTTCATCATGCACAATACATCGAATGGTTCTCTAATCATTCGTCATCACCTTGAGCCACCGGACTATATGTTTGAATGGTGCTGCTAGCGTCGGCCATTAAGAAGAGTAACAAGAAAGACAAAAAGAGAGATGGCTGCTTTACTTGTGGTTCGGAGGAACACTGGGCAAACAAGTGCTTTAACAAGTACTAAGAAGTCAGGACATGACTCCAAGTTTGTCAATGTCACTCTAAGCAGCAATGATGGGTCATCTAGGTATGGTAATCTGTTTACCGTACTTTCAGTTTGTTAGTCCACCGATTGGTGGGTTGACACGGGGGCCAATATTCATGTGTGTGCTGATGTGTCTTTGTTTTCTGGCAGCATATAAATACGAAATCCACAGGGATGCTCGTCTTGATTTTAGTGGAACTGCACAAAATGTTCAGATGGTTCGTGTCTCCATAATAGTACTTCATCATGCATAATACATCGAATGGTTCTCTAATCATTCGTCATCACCTTGAGCCACCGGACTATCAGATGACAAACTGATGACAAACCCTGCCCGTTCCACAATCATAGGCATTACATATTTTGAATGGGTAAAGCTTGTCAAAGTTGACATTTGTTTAATATATTGGAATTGGAAAACCTTGTCAATTTTTGCTGATTGATGTTAGCCAGAAGACATGCATTTGATATTTTTGAGTGGGACGCCCTTTGCTGTGAGCAACGTCGATCATTTTTTCCTATTCCTGTTTTCAGTTCAGAAGTAAATATTTACTCTGCTGAGATGCATAGTCACATGAATGTTGACTTATGTAAGATATTTTGAGAGTTTGTTCTGAATATTGTCTATGTAATGCCAGACCTTGTGTTTGATTGCAAAGTTGAGCTTGGAATGTTGTGGCATGCGGCATCACGAGCTGTTCACCGTGCCTCCTGAGAATAATGCTTCATATTGTTTTGCATGTCGATCTAATGCCAGTGATTTGCTCGTTAGGAAGATCATCCTCTTCTGTTGTTTCCGTGCTTAAGAAGTTCATCGTCTTATGTTTCATTCATAGCCTATACGACAAGTCGGGTAGGTTAGACGTGAAACCATATGATCTTCCGACCAACTCATCATCTTAGGCCGTGATTGGATCGTCGTTTTCCAACCAAAACCGCTTGTAAAACTGACGCTTGTAAATAAAAGCAGATTGTCTCGGGCGAAGCGCTTGGTTGGTCGATTTCAACTAGTAAGATATACACCGGTCTCTCAAATTACACACGTAAGCCGCCAGTTTTACTTACAGACCTCGGGCCCTCGGTTTCATTACGCCTGTATTTTACGCGTTGTTTCCGATGACGAGTAAATTACACTTGTATCTTAATACATGTGTGAAATAAACCAGAGCTCCCAAGCGCGGCCTTACCGTTTCATGCCGTCTCAGTCTCTCGAAGGTGCTCATTGGTGTCCGATGATCCTGGCTTCCTGAATGAGCAGCGGGCGCTGTATTAGACCATCCGTAGGGGCCGCGAGGCCCTCTCTGTCGTCCTTCGAGTTGTTGCGCTCGCCGTGGCGCCGAGCATTGTTAACATGGTCAATGAACATGAGGATTCAGGAGATGACTTTATTTTGACTGGTTAACAGTAGGGACCCACTAGGGCCATAGCCATACGTACGCAAGTGCCTCCTTATTATGTACAACTATATTTTTTTTGCTTCCTCCTGGTTTCCTGACATCACGGTCCCACACCATTGTCAACCTATGTAGTCAATAAACGAGAGAATTGCTAAAGGTGCGGCCGACAGCTGGGACCAAGTAGCTCGAGCAGTATTTGTGTTTTTGAGCCGTGAGCACTGCAGAGTTTTTCTTGGCGATGTTTTCGTTGTTGTTCAGAGGACAGCAGGGTATTAACTGGGCGGGCTGTGGCCCGTCTAGCCCAGGACACATATCCAGCCCAGATATTATTTTTTTCAAGATGAAAATGGCTAGCCCAGCTATACGTTTTTTTTAGGAATACCCAGGCAAGGTCAACTTATTATTCTCCGCCCCGCTGGGCTGCAAATCTTTCCTAGGAGGGATGCATTAGGCATAACAGGAAAATGGGCTTTCAAAAATAATAAATGGGATGTAATTATAAAAACTGGGCAGTAACTATAAAAAATGCACCAAGCACGAAATTAGTTTATAAAATATTATTTATGGATTTTGAAAATCTTAATTTTTAATTGTTGCGCGCGCAATGTTTCGTTAGATTTTTACGTAATACAAATTTATATTTAATCTTACTAGAAATTTCGGGATAAAAATATTTCGGATCCCATCAAAATGTGGGAAATTTTATTGAATTCTGTCTTGAACGGTTCGTTGAAATTATTAATCGTTGTCCTAGCTAGAAAATGGGATGTACTTTTAACAAACTGTAAATGGGCTATAGTAAATTCCATTAGAATTCAAAAATGGGCTGTACATTCTTACAAATCGCAAATGGGCTATAAGTTCTCTCCCACACACTTGTGGGCCTACTAAGTTGACGCGTCCCCTAAAAAAAAGAAGTTGACGCGTATGCAAGGCTTTGTCAAGTTATTATAGTCAACACATGGTTCTAGCAGCAGTGGCCGTTGGATGTCCATCCAACGGATGCCATGCTTCTTCTTCAATCTCGGATATTCTAGCTTCACCCAAAAATGATTCCTCCCCCTGACATCTGGGGCGCACCGTTTCGGAAGCTGACCTGTGGGCCTACTAAGTTGACGCGTACCAAGGGCTTTGTCAACTTAGTCAATATGAACGATTCTAGCTATAGTGACCGTACGATGTCCATCCAACGGCCGTAGTGCTTCTTCAACCTCTGGTCTTCTTTCTCCAACCGCCCAAAGAAGCGCTGTTCGTGCCGCCTACTCCTGCCTCCCGTGGCCGTTTGTGCTGCCACGGAGGCCTCACCGCCCCCTACTACTCCCACCGCTGGCCAGGCCATCCCTCCACTCACCCACACCCCCTGTTATTCTGCGGCGACGGCAGCCTCAGACCGCAGCCGAACCAGTGAACCCTCGTACTCCTCTCCGCGTGGGTTTCCACTGTTGCGTCTTCCCCGGCTCCGCGTCGTCCCCTTCCTAGGGCTTGCCGCTCGCCTCGTCCACCGCCCTGGTGCTCTCGGCGCAGCGTGGTCAAGGAACGACTTCCATCGGAAGAGTACGGTACGTGGAGAGGCTGACAGCTGAGTCCACGGCAGCCGCAAGGAAGTGCCTCCTTATTATGCGGAACATAATTATTCCTCCACCTGACAGCAGGGACACATCGGACGGGCCGCCGTATTTGGCGAAAAAGTTTCTCCCCTGACAGCTGGGATCCACCGGACGGGCCATCGTATTTCGCAAAAAAACGTCCCCCCCCACTGTCAGCTTGGACCAACCGGAAGTGCCCCCTCATTACGCACAAAAAAATATACTCCCCCTGCTAGTTGGGACCCACCTTGGTGGGAGGCTGACTTGTGGGCCTACTAAGTTGACGGGGACGGAGTGCTTTGTCAACTTAGTCAATATGAACGATTCTAGCTCCAGTGACCGTATGATGTCCATCCAACGGCCGTAGTGCTTCTTCAACCTCTGGTCTTCTTGCTCAAGCCGCCCAAAGTAGCACCGGTCGTGCCGCATGCTCCTGCCTCCCGTGGCCGGCTGTGCTGCCGCGGAGGCCTCTCCGCCCCCTACTATTCCCACCGCTGGCCATGCCCTGCGGCGACGTCAGCCTCACACCGCAGCCGAACCAGTGAACCCTCGTTGATGCAGAGCATCCTATGGTCATCCCCATGGACCTACCATCGTCTCATCAAGAGCCAAGAGGACCCATGACACGAGAACGAGGTGACTTCTCTCCTTAGTGATATCACGTATGATCCACTCGAGACATGGCTACTACCTAAGTCTGATATGCTATGCATGATTAGGTGTCAAGAGGACCCTCCTGGAGATGTACATGAAGACGGACAAGTCGCCAAGTCCATGGATGAAGAGAACCAACGGAAGAAGGCAAGTTCACCTCCCAGGCCCCGGACATCCGGCCAAGGCCCCGGACATCCGGCCCCTGGAGAGTCCAAATCAGTAGCAGCCTAGCCGCCCAAGTCTACAGGGCCCGGACATCCGGCGTCCAGCCCGGACATCCGGTCCGAGCCCGGAAATCCGGCCGGAAGCCCGGACACCCGGCGCCATGCACCAGAACCTACAGAAGCTATCGCCAACAGCCAGGACATCCAGCCCCCAGCCCGGACATCCGGCTCCTCCTAAAGGCCCGGACATCCAGCCCGACGCCCGGATATCCGGCTCCGCCTGTCTGCGCACAGTAAAGGGCCGAGGCCCATGTACCTCTTCGCCCCCCTAGACTATATATACTCCATCCCCTTCGTCTTTCTATGGTTAGCATTGGTTTAGCTCATATGTGAGATAGAGCATTGCTCATCCATTATGGATCTACTCCACGAGAGAGACCGCGGCCCCTCTACGGAGAAGATCACCTTGGATTCAAGACCCCCTCTTGGGTGGCCCCCATCAAGACCTCCTTACGAAGAAGAACCGATTACCTTTGTATCATCCTTTGTTGGACTTGGATCTTGTATCTCACCTTTGTGTTCATCGATCTAGCGCATGTGTGATCTATTCTCATTGGTTGAGTGATTCTCTCGTGTTTCCTCTTGTGATTTCCCTCGTTTTCCCCTCGTGTTCTTCATGTCCTTAGTTGGGATCCGCTCCTTTCGTGAAAGATCGGCCGTCTAGGGTTCCACCCTACATCATCTTGGTATCATGAGCCACGTTGATCACGATTTCGGAGCCCCCTCTCTTTCTTTTCTAGCTTGATCTTCTTGTTTTTCGTCCTAATCCGAAAATAGCCCCACAAAAATAGCCCCAATTTTTTTTTGTGATTTGTTGGTGTGATGAAGTTTTGTTGGATTTGATCCGCGGATTTCGTGTGTTGCAGGTAGATCTAGCTTTTCCCCATCTTTTCCACAAAATCTTCCGAATTTTGCCTCGGATTTGCCCACTCCACGCGGTGTTCTTCGAGCTCGTCCACGGATCCCGAGCCCGGCCATCCGGCCCGACAGCCCAGACATCCGGCCAGACACGGACATCCGGCCATCAAGGACATCCGGCCCCTGACAGCATCACTTCCATCCTCCACTCCGTTTCCCGCCTACCTCTCGCCAAATTTTGTCCCGGTGCCCACATACACTTCCGCATACCACCACCACTTCCCCATAGCACCACCATAGCCTTTCCCGCTACCAACTCCGACAATTTTGACCCGTTTTGCTTTGAGAATTTGAGTTGTGGTTTATGTGTCCTATTGTGTTTCGGCTATCTAGGTACGGTTCAGCATCAACATACCCACCACTCATCTTCGCCAAGGACTACTACGAACGGCTACATCACTTTGGTATCACCTTCACCTTGATATCATCTTGGTATCGTGATATCATCATACTCTCTGGCATTTGCATGGATAACCCCATAGCCTTACTTTTGCGTCACTTACCCATCGAGACTAGCCTTTGAGTATTGCCGGCAATGTGACTTGTGCACATTAGAGATCATACTTCCCATAGCATCCATACCATAACATCGTGCTGCATATCTTGGAATCATCTCTTGTGTCACAAAGTTGTCATCGCATACACAATTGCTATCGTGGTTCGTGAAGCATTGCATGAGAAAAGAGCTCAAACAACAAAGAGCCAAACAAGCTCTTAAGCAAAAGAGGAAAGATAAGCAAAGAGCTTATAAGCAAGAACCATAGCATCATACAACATTAAGATTGTCATACTCGATCGTCTTGGATCATACCATCGGTATACCATACATATAGCATACTTGGGATAGAAGTCATTGCATTTTTGCTTAGTAGGTTGTGCACAAGTTCGTATCCGCCTATTGTGCAATCGTGCTAGCGTCTCTCTAGTGTTGTGCAACAAGAGCATCTTGGTGGATTCCACATTTTGGCTCACCCTTGGTTGCACAACCCCACATTATCTATTTGCGTGTGTGTTTCCGTGTACCATATCTTGCTATTGGTCTACTTGTTGCATTTACAAATTTGCGAATCTTTTCCAACATTATTGAGTCTCACTTACAATTGCATCAAATTTTGTGCCACCATCCTAACCAAGCTCCACCATAATCTTTTACTTGTGTAGGTGTGAGAAACCGACAAGAATTGGTACCAATTGTGCTATTTCCTTGTTAGACATTGGAGTGATCCTTGATCCATCTTCAACATCGGTCAAGGTACATTTGGTATTGGTTCTTCTTTTTCTACCACTCACATATCTTTGTTTGGAATGATGGATAGGACAAGTACTTCTACCAACCCACTCTTATTGGAGCAATACGACGACATTTCATCCTACGTCACCAAAACGCAACTATTTGGCGCACACCGAGCTTTGCATCAAGAACAACTTGCTTTGGGCGACCGCATCGACAATCTCGCCACCGACCTACGATAATCCGAGCAACATAGAAGAGACTACTTCGACACATCCATGAGTTCCCTCAAAGAAGATATCCGAACCATGATGGTCAACCGCTCTTCTACAACTTCGTCCTCTTCAAGACGGAGCCACTCAAGTCGACACTCCGATGACACTATCTCCGGTTGAAGTACACCGACATCGAACACTCTTCGTCGTGCCGCGCGTCAAGACCGTCAAGCAAACCGCAATCCTCTACACGACACCGATTCTCAAGAACATCGACAACGTCAAGCCCAAGCTGCATTCGCACAAGCGCAAGAACAGCAACGCCAACGACAACAAGAACAAGAGGAGCGAGCGCGACAACATCAAGATGCACAAGACGCCGAGGCACAACGCCAAGAACAGCAACTACGAGAAGTTCAAGCACTTGAGGCGCAACGTGCCCTTCGAGATTCAAGTCAAGCCGTAGCCAACCGAGGCCGACAAGCTCGTCTACATCAAGAAGCACTTCACGACGAAGCCCAAGAAAGGATTTATCAAGCACGTGTGCATCGACAAGCTCCCCAACAAGCTCGACAAGTTCCTCCTCAAGGTAGACAAGAACATCAAGTCCATCGAGAGCATGAAGACAATGGACCCCCTCCTTGCCAAGAGCAACATGAGGTCGACAACCCTCCTCGCCAAGAGCAACATGAGGAAGACAACCCTCCTCGCCAAGAGCAACATGCGATTGTCAATGCTCAACGACATGGGCGTCATCATCCCCGACCCCAACACAATGAAGAGCAACAATATGGCAAGCTAAATTTCACCATGCCAAAGTTCACCGGAAGCAATGACCCTGAAGGTACATCTCATGGGCATTGAAGGTTGACAAAATTTTCCACTTGCACAACTACGAAGAAGAGAAGAAGATAGCAATGGCATCCCTTGAATTCCAAGACTACGTCCTCATTTGGTGGGAACAAGTCATTGAGCGCCGAGTGGCAAGAGGTGAACCACCCATCACTACTTGGGCACAGATGAAGGATGTCATGAGAGCACGATTTGTGCCAAACTACTACAACCGCGACCATTTCAAGAAACTCCAACTCCTCAAGCAAGGAACCAAGAGTGTTGAAGAGTACTACAAGGAAATGGAGATTGCCATGATACGAGCCAATGTCAAAGAAGATGATGAGCAAACTATGGCACGTTTCTTGAATGGACTCAATCACCCTATCAAGAAGATTGCCGACTTCCAACCATACTCAAACCTCATCGAGCTAGTGCACCAAGCAACCAAAGCGGAACGCCAAGTGCAAGACGACTTCATGTATGCCAAGTTCTCATCCAAGTCCTATGGCCTCTCCAACAATCAAGCTTCGACGACTCCAACACCTTCTACCTCAACCAAGCCATCTACAAGCAACGGCGACAAGTCAAGTTACAAGAAGACTTCGACATGCTCAAGTCGTCCTCCTACTTTAAGCAACTTCAAGCCGAAAGCTTCATCATCATCTACTCCAACCGATGAGACCATAAAGATGAGTTCCTTCAAATGCTTCACATGCGGCGGCCAAGGCCACAATTCCTTCGAGTGCACAAACAAGCGCACCATGATCCTCAATGACGATGGAACCTATGACTCAATGAGTGAAGGAGAAATGCAAGCCCTTGAGAAAGTGGCCATGCACCGGCAAGTGAACAATGAAGAAGAAGATGATCACATATATTGTGACGAAGATTCAAGCCCCGCTCTTGTTGTCTCCAAGGTCTTGACTCTTCAACATCAACAAGACGAAGACCAAAGATGCCATATCTTCCACACAAAAGGCCGGCATCAATGGAAGGTCCGTCAAGGTCATCATCGATGGAGGGAGTTGCCATAACTTAGCAAGTGAAGAACTATGCTCCAAACTCCAGTTGGTCAAGATGAAGCACCCGCACCCATACAAGGTTCAATGGCTAAGCGACACCGGCACCATCCAAGTCGAGCATAGAGTACAAGTCTCTTTTAAGATCGGAGCTTATGAAGACACTTTGGAGTGTGATGTCCTTCCGATGACCGTGTGCCACCTCCTTCTTGGACGAACATGGCAATTTGACCGAGGTGTCATCCACAATGGGCGTACAAACCACTATAGCTTCAAGATGAAAGGGAAGGAGTTTGTGCTACGACCTATGTCTCCAAGCCAAGTGCTCGCCAACAAACAAGCCACCCATCATGGAGAGAATAGTGAGAGAGCGAACCACCAAAAAGAGAGTGAGCGCCACAAGCCAAAATTGAGTGCCTCCACGATGAGCGACAAGAAAAACTTAGTTTTATTTGCCACCAAACATGAGATGAGAGAAGTGCGTGAGAACCCATCAAGTGTCCTACACTATGTCCTATTGTGCAAGGATGAGGCACCAAAAACTAACACCTCTCACGATCTACCTTTCGTGTTATCTTCTCTATTGCAGGAATTCCAAGATGTTTTCCCCGACGAGCTACCTCCGGGTTTACCTCCACTACGAGGCATTGAGCACGGAATCGACCTCATCCCCGGAGCGACACTTCCAAACAAGGCCCCATACCGCGTCAACCCCGAAGAAACCAAAGAAATACAAAGGCAAGTAAAGCATCTCATAGACCATGGACATGCGCGTGAAAGTTTGAATCCTTGTCCCGTACCGGTCATTCTTGTGCCAAAACGAGACAGTAGCTTTCGCATGTGTTCCGATTGTAGACCTATCAATGCTATCACCGTTCGATATAGGTACCCCATTCCACGCCTTGATGATATGCTTGATGAACTTAGCGGTGCCACTATCTTTTCCAAAATTGATCTTAAAAGTGGTTACTATCAAATCCGCATACAAGAGGGCGATGAATGGAAACCCGCTTTCAAAACAAAGTTTGGTCTATATGAGTGGTTAGTCATGCCTATGGGTTTATCGGAAGCACCCGGTACTTTCATGCGTCTTATGCATTATGTGTTTCGCCCTTACATTGGTGAATTTGTTGTTGTCTAGTTCGATGATATCCTTGTGTTTAGCAAATCTCTCAAAGAGCATGTCACCCACCTTCGCACCATGCTACAAACTCTTCGAAAAGAGCAACTTTATGCTAATATGGAAAAATGCCTATTTGGTGTTGTTAAGCTTGTTTTCTTAGGTTTTGTAGTATCTTCTAAGGGTGTTCATGTTGATGAATGTAAGATCAATGCTATTAAAACTTGGCCCCAACCAACCAATTTGCAACAAGTGCGTAGTTTTCTTGGTTTAGCCGGTTTCTACCGTAGATTTGTGAAGGATATTAGCACCATTGCTTCACCTTTGCATGCTTTGAGTAAGACAAATGCACCGTTTGTTTGGGGAACATCCCAAGACATCGCTTTCAATGAGCTTAAGAATTTGCTTACTCATGCTCCCGTGCTTGCTTTACCGAACTTTGACAAACCTTTTGAGATACATTGAGATGCTAGTGGTAATGGCATAGGAGGTGTGTTAACAAAAGAGAAGCGCCCAATTGCTTATTTTAGTGAGAAACTCTCCAGAGCGCAACTAAATTATCCCATCTATGACAAAGAGCTATATGCTTTAGTGCGAGTTTTGCGTGAATGGGAACATTACCTCCGCCCTCATGAGTTCATCATCCATACCGACCATGAAACGCTTAAATACCTTAAGGGTCAAACTAAGTTGAACAAGCGTCATGCTAAATGGAGTGAGTTTATTGAGTCTTTTCCTTATGTCATCAAGTATATTGAAGGTAAGGAAAATGTTGTGGCGGATGCGCTTTCCCATATATGCATGCTTGTTACTCAACTTGAATTGAATGTCATTGGTTTTGAGCACATAAAAGACTTGTATGAGCATGATCCTACATTTGCTATTCCTTATGCCAAGTGTTTGACGCATACTTCTTGGGAACGCTATTACATCAAAGATGGTTATCTTATGAGAGCTAACAAACTTTGCATCCCCGAGTCTTCTCTTCGTTTGGTACTTCTGCAAGAATCTCACGAAGGAGGACTAATGGGACATTTTCGACGCGACAAGTCATTCGCCATGCTCTCCAAGAACTACTTTTGTCCTAAGATGTTTCCCGACGTCAACCGCTTCACGATGCTCTACATGTCACAAAGCTAAGTCTAAAGCCCAATCTCATGGCCTTTACATGCCACTTCCAATTCCATATCAACCATGGGAAGATATTAGCATGGATTTTGTGCTTGGTTTGCCTAGAACTAGAAATGGCAAGGATTCCGTTTTTGTTGTTGAGGACCGATTTTCCAAAATGGCACATTTCATTCCATGCAACAAGATAGATGATGCTTCACATGTTGCAAAATTGTTTTGTAGAGAAATCTTGCGACTTCTCGGACCGCGACGTCAAGTTCTTGAGTTACTTTTGGAAGACCTTGTGCGCCAAGCTCGGAATCAAGCTTTTCTTCTCTTCGGCATACCATCCACAAACCGACGGCCAAACGGAGGTGACAAACCGCACACTCTCCACTCTACTACGCGTGTTGATAAAGAAGAACATCAAGGAGTGGGAGGAGTGCCTACGTATTGCCGAGTACGCCTACAATCGTGCAAGCCATTCGACTACCGGCAAGTCCCCCTTCGAGATCGTCTATGGCTTCAACCCATTGTCACCATTGGACATTCTACCTCTACCGCTACAAGAGCGCACAAACATGGACGCGAGTGCCCGAGTCAACTTCCTCAAGAAGATGCGTGAAGATACAAGGAACACCATCGAGTGCCAAGTACAACGACTCGCGACCAAGCTCAACGTCAACAAGCAACCCATGATATTCAATGTTGGAGATCTTGTGTGGCTACACCTTCGCAAGGACCATTTCCCCAACGAACGCAAGTCCAAACTTCTACCACGAGCCGATGGACCATTCAAGGTGCTTGCACGCTACAACAACAACGCATACAAGATCGACATCCCACGCGACAAGTACTCCATGAGCGACATCTTCAACATCAAAGATCTCTCCCCGTACCATGGTGATGAGGATTTTGATCCGAGGTCGGATCTTTCCCAAGGGAGGGGAGATGATGCGGAGCATCCTACGGTCATCCCCATGGACCTACCATCGTCTCATCAAGAGCCAAGAGGACCCATGACACGAGCACGAGCTAGAGCTCTCGAGAACGAGGTGACTTCTCTCCTTAGTGATATCACGTATGATCCACTCGAGACATGGCTACTACCTAAGTCCGATATGCTATGCATGATTAGGTGTCAAGTGGACCCACCCGGAGATGTACATGAAGATGGACAAGTCGCCAAGTCCATGGATGAAGAGAACCAACGGACAAGGCAAGTTCACCTCCCAGGCCCCGGACATCCGGCCCCTGGAGCGTCCACATCAGCAGCAGCCCAGCCGCCCAAGTCTACAGGGCCTGGACATCCGACATCTAGCTCGGACATACAACCCGAGCCCGGAAATCCGGCCAGAAGCCCAGACATCCAGCGCCATGCACCAGAACCTACAGAAGCTATCGCCAACATCCCGGACATCCGGCCCCCAGCCCGGACATCCGGCTCTTCCTGAAGGCCCGGACATCCAGCCCTACACCCAGACATCTGGCTCCGCCTGTCTGCGCACAGTACAGGGCCGAGGCCCATGTACCTCTTCGCCCCACTAGACTATATATACTCCATCCCCTTCCTCTTTCTAGGGTTAGAATTGGTTTAGCTCATATGTGAGATAGAGCATTGCTCATCCATTACGGATCTACTCCACGAGAGAGATAGCGGCCCCTCTACGGAGAAGATCACCTTGAATTCAAGACCCCCTCTTGGGTGGCCCCCATCAAGGCCTCCTTACGGAGAAGAACCGGTTACCTTTGTATCGTCCTTTGTTGGACTTGGATCTTGTATCTCACCTTTGTGTTCATCGATCTATCGCATGTGTGATCTATTCTCGTTGGTTGAGTGATTCTCTCGTGTTTCCTCTTGTGACTTCTCTCGTTTTCCCCTCGTGTTCTTCGTGTCCTTAGTTGGGATCCACTCCTTTCGTGAAAGATCGGCCGTCTAGGGTTCCACCCTACATCACTCGTACTCCTCTCCGGGCGGGCTTCCACTGCCGCGTGTTCCCCGGCTCCGCGTAGTCCCCTTCCTAGGCCTCGCCGTCGTCCACCGCCCTGGTGCTCTCGGCGTGGCGTGGTCCACGTGGTCAAGGAACGACTTCCATCGGAAGAGTACTGTACGTGGAGAGGCTGACAACTGGGTCCATGGGGGAGCAAGGAAGTGCCTCCTTATTACGCGCAAAATAATTATTCCTCCACCAGACAGCAGGGACCCACCGGACGGGCCACCATATTACGCGAAAAAACGTTTCCCACTGACTGCTGGGACCCACCAGCTACATTTTCGCATGCAAGGAAGTGCGTCCGGAAAAAAAATGATTCGCCCCCCTGACTGCTGGGACCCACCAGCTACATCTTCGCAGGCAAGGAAGTGCCTGACAGTCGGGACCCACCTGGTCGAAGCGTACGTAGCATTGTCATTCTGGTTGCGAACGTGTACATACATACTGGTCGATGTAGAGGCACGCACGTGTCGTAGTAGAGGCGCGCACGTAGCATCTACACGTACGTACAGCGGGCAGTGCGCAAGAAAGAAAATACGATCACGTACGTACATATGGGCAGGGTCTCGAACGCCTACTCGCGCATACGTACGGCCAGGTCTCGTGTACATGGCCGGGTCGGAACGGAGAGACAGCGTCGTCGTCGTGTTCATGGGGAGCCAACCGGCTGGGTCGGAACGGAATGCGTCGTCGTGTTCATCCGGAGGGCTTGGATGGAACAGCCGATGGAAACGAGGCATGGTGTACCGCAGAACAGAGGAAAAGGCCTTGTGTTCGACCGGCCACGGACGAAACGGGATCCTGTTCATCGAGAGGGGTCTGGCATACCGCAAAACGGAGGAAACGGACCTCCTACGGTCGAAACGGGGGTCCTGTTGTTCGGGAGGGGTGTGGCGTACCGCAAAACAGAGGAAACGGACTAGTGTTGGAGCGCTATGGTCGAAACGGGGGTCCTGTTCATCGGGAGGGGTGTGGCGTACCGCAAAACGGGACTCCACGGGATACTGTTCATCTCCACCGTCGACCCCCTCCAGCCTCCACGGGCTACTGTTCATCCACCGTCGACCTCCTCCAGCCTCCACCTGCGACTGTTCATCCACGGGCTCCTGTTCATCCACCCTCCACCGCGCGCTACTCCACTGGCTATTGCTCAACCAGCCCTCTCCACGGGCTCCTGTTCAACCACCCTTCCACGGGCTACTGTTCATCCAGCCCTCCACCATCTACTATTCATCCAGCCCTCCACGGGGTGGTCCTGTTCATCCAGCCCTCCACGGTGTCCTGTTCATCCAGCCCCAACCGGCTCGATCGATCAGGGTCCTATTCATACAGAGGCAACACCACGGGGTCCTGTTCATCCAGCCCCAACCGGCTCGATCGATCGGGGTCCTGTTCATACAGAGGCAACACCACGGGGTCCTGTTCATCCACCCCCACCGGGAACTGTTCATCCAAACCCCCCAGCAACGCTCACTGTTCATCCAGAAGCAGCATCGATCGGCTTCAGTTAGCAGCAGTAGCGAAGGAATCGCTCGATCGAGTTCTGTTGAGGATATAGACCTTAGAGTCAACCGCCAGGAGGGGCCGGGTTACTCTAATGGTCATTACCAGAAGCCCGGAGCCATGCTTGAAGACGGTGGGCCAGAGATGGGCTTAAGACCCGGATATGGCTTAAGGCACGTAGTTACAATTGTTATTATGGTAGAACTTGTAGTACAAGGCAAGTATGATTGAGAGTCCGAGCCGGACGCTCTTATGAGCCGGCCGGGACTCTGAGGGCTGCTGGGCGTCAGCCTCCCTATATAAAGGGACGACCCGGCAGCGGTTTATGGACAAGAACAATCTCATCGACAGCCGGGCATAGCAGTTTAGCTCCCTGGTGATCGTAACCCTAATCAATACCACCCCAAACTGGACGTAGGCTTTTACCTTCACCGTAAGGGGCCGAACCAGTATAACCCTCGTGTTCCTTGTCCCGCATTAACCCCTTCAAGCTTCCTAGTTGCGATGGCTTCACGCCTAAGTCCTAGCTCGAGGACATCTGCCGTGATAATTCCACGACAGTTGGCGCCCACCATGGGGCCAGCGCAAGGTGGATTTGAGTTCTTGAAGGGCAGCTTCGAAGGGCTCAAGGGATACGCTGTGGGCCGGATGACCAAGAGTCGTCGCGGCAAGCTCTACATCGACGATGCGAACTGGGGCCCCGACGCCTGCTCAATTGAGTACGGGTACCGGGTCCCTTCGGCGGAATTCATGTCTTCATTGGCAAGATTGGTGAACCGGGACCTGAGACGGATCTCTGCGCCGATCTCATCGAAACGGCTCAGCGTGCACGACCCGCCCGGGCCCGGCCTGCCTTAAGGCGCGCTTTTGTGGGATGCATCCATGGAGGGCCCTCTGATCCAGCCGGGTCTGGTGATGAGACGGCCGCCGGCTCTGACGGCGAGTCGGCCACCGATGAGTCAAACTCGTTGTACCAACTTCAGGATGGCAGGCTCATGGGTTGTTCCGACGGTGACAGTATCCCGGACCTATTTGAGCGGCCAAGTCAGGTTGGAGTTTTTATGGCTAGTGCGTAGCCTGTTCAGAACCCCGCTGCTGGAGCGGGAACCCCGGTGCCTTCGCCGGCTCAGGTGCTAATGGATCTCACGGACAAGATGACGGCCCTGTTAACCGCCATGGTTGACCCGGCAGATCAAGCTCGGCATGACGCGGAGGTGGCACAGTTAAATTTGGATCTTGTGAAGGCCAAAGAGGATCTTGCAGCGGAAGGGATCAGGCTGGCTGCGGAAAGGGCGGCTCTCGATGCCCAAACTCAGCTGATCCAGGCGCAGTCTTTCCAACTCACGATGGATCAAAACGCGGCCAATGAGGTCCTGAGAAGGAGGCATCAAAAGGCCCAATCTCGACTCCCTCCGGTTTACGATCCACGCAACCTCTTCAACACGCCAGGTGCAGGGTCTAGTAACCCGCCAGGGATCATAGCGCCCGGGTCTGGACCCCTTATTCAGCCACGAGTGATGGGGCCTCCCCAGGTGCCCCCTGCCCCGCCTCAGTATGTGCCAATACCCCGGGTCATTACAATAACCCGCTGGAGAACATGGTCGCTGCGGCAGCACGGCTGGCGGCTCTACCAGTTGACGGTGACTCTCCGACAGCTATTGAAACCCGCCGGGTCAGGGAACTCCTTCAGACAGCACTGCCGCAACAAGAGGCGTACTCTTACAGCCGGGACAGGATCCACTCGACCCCTCGTCTAGGCCAGAGCCTGAGTTACAGCCGGCACATGGTCTCAGCAACCGGCACAAGTAACGTCCGACGCCATGACCCGCCCCCTGGCCATGGCCCGGCTCGTAATGGAGCCTTTTACGCAGCAGACCAAGCACGGCAAGAGGCGGAGCAAGGGCCGCAATTGACGGCTTACCAGACCCCCCCCCCCGCTTATCCGACGGCTTCCATTGATGTGGGTATCCCTACCAGAACCGGGGGTGTCCCTTGTTTAGTGCCAGCTATCCGTAATGAACGTCTACCTAAGGATTTCAAAGGCCCTAGGAAGGTGCCTAATTACACAGCTGACTTACAACCCGCAGCCTGGATCGAGAGTTATGAGATATCTATGGAGCTGCTGGAGGTCAGTGAGGCGGCCATGGCCAAGTACTTCACCATGATGTTAGATGGGACTGCCCGCACTTGGTTGAAGGGGCTACCACCGAATTCCATTGGGTCTTGGGCTGAGCTGAAGGTCCGGTTCATCCAAAACTTCAAAGATACCTGTAGGCAGTCTATGTCAATCGTGGATTTGACTAACTGCAAGCAGCAGGAGGGTGAGTCCACGACACATTGGGTTCGCCGGGTTAAGGAGATCATACATTCGTCAGACAAGATGGATGCCGGCTCAGCAGTTTTAATGCTAGAGCAGAATTGTCGTTTTGTGCCCCTGAAGATGAAACTTGGGCGGCTTAAGCGCGACTGCAGTGATATGGGTACACTAATGGCAGCCCTTGTCAAGTATGCCGATTCTGATGGTACCAAGGATCCCCCTTCAGATGATGAAAGGACAGGGAAGGGAAAGAAGAACGGCAATGGCAAGGGTCCTCAGTTTAACCTGGGGAACCAAGGAGGAGGCAAGCGCAAGGCAGATGGCAGCCTAGAGTTTGTGGCCAACGCCAGCGCACAAGGCAATAACCAGCGACGCAAGGGGAGGCCCACTCCCCGAGGCAGCGGGTCAGGACCTTCACTGGAGCAGCTGTTGAATGAGCCTTGTCCGAGACACGGCTCTAGAGAGAAGCCGGCGACTCATCTATGGAAGGATTGTGCAATCATGAAAGCCTTTAAAAACTACAATGGCCCGGGCGGCGGCTCAGGTGCCGGCGGCTCAGGCGCCGGCGGCTTTCATGGCCCGGGGGGCGGCTCAAATTCTGGCCCTCAGAGCGGTCAAGGGGGCTTTAATCAACAGTCTGGCCAGGGTCATCAACAGCAGCAGGGGGGTTATCAGACCAATCCAAAGCAGCTTAGCGGTGGACAGTATCATGTGTTTACCACTAGTTTGTGCAAGCGAGATCAGAAGCTTCACAAGAGGGCTGTGAATGCTGTTGAGCCAGCGATCCCACGCTACTTGCGGTGATCTGAGCAACCTATAGTGTGGAGTAGGGAGGATCACCCTCCCCGGGTGGATAACCCGGGCCACTTGGTCTTAGTGGTGGCTCCTCAAGTGGGAGGATATAAATTCACAAAGGTGCTCATGGATGGGGGCAGCAGCATCAACATCCTCTATTATGAGACTTTTCGCCGTATGGGGTTGGTTGATAAGAACCTCAGCCAGTCAAACACTATCTTCCATGGTGTGGTACCTGGTAAGTCGGCTTATCCAGTCGGCAAGATCGAATTGGGAGTGGCTTTTGGTGATGAGAACAACTACAGGGTGGAGAAATTGACCTTTGAGGTGGTCAAGATAAGAAGTCCATACCATGCTATATTTGGACGGCCAGCTTACGCCAAGTTCATGGCACGGCCGTGTTATGTGTACTTACAACTCAAGATGCCGGGTCACAATGGGACCATTACGGTTCACGGCAGCCGGAAGGTGGCTCTGGAGTATGAGGAAGGCGATGCGGCTTATGCAGAATCTGTTTGTGCTACAGAGGAGTTGAAGTTTTACAAGGACAATGTTGACCCAACAGATATGACCTCTCTGAAAAACCGACTACGGAGAATGAGCCGGCGATGAAATTTAAGTCGGCTGATGAAACTAAGCTTGTTGATTTTGTTCCAGGCGATTCATCTCAGCAGTTTAGCATCAGTGCCAATCTGGATCCCAAATAGGAAAGCGCGCTAATCGAGTTCATCCGTGAGAATAGGGACATCTTTCCATGGAAACCCTCGGACATGCCAGGTGTACCTAGAGAACTCGCTGAGCATACTCTCAATGTTGATCCGAAGTTTAAGCTGGTCAGACAGTTCCTCCGGCGGTTTAATGAAGAGAGGCGGAAAGCTATTGGTGAAGTAGTGGCCTGGCTCTTGGCGGCCGGGTTTATTGAAGTCTTTCACCCAGAGTGGTTGGCTAACCCGGTGCTCGTACTCAAGAAGAACGGCACCTGGCGGATGTGTGTGGACTACACAGACCTGAACAAGGCGTGTCCGGCTGATCCTTTTGCTCCCCCCCGTATTGATCAAATCATTGATGCTACGGCAGGTTGTGCACGACTAAGTTTCTTGGATGCTTATTCCGGTTATCATCAGATTAAGATGGCAGTTAAGGACCAGGAGAAGACGGCATTCATTACTCCCTTCGGAGCCTTCTGCTATGTATCCATGCCTTTTGGACTCAAGTGTGCACAGGCGACTTACCAGCGTTGTGTACAGAATTGTCTTCATAAACAGATTGGGCGTAACGTTCACGCTTATGTGGACGATATTGTGGTTAAGTCCATAAAAGAGGAAACCCTGATAGATGATTTATGGGAAACCTTTGATAATCTCCGGGTCTATAAGATGATGCTTAACCCGGCCAAGTGTGTCTTTGGTGTTTGTGCAGGCAAACTCTTGGGCTTCTTGGTTTCTGACAGGGGCATTGAGGCTAACCCGGAGAAGATCAAGGCCATCACCTCCCTGGCTAAGCCGACGTGTATAAATGACGTTCAGCGCTTGGCGGGTCGCATTGCTGCTTTAAGCCGTTTGGGTGAGAAGGCCATGCCCTTATATCAGTTGATGAACAAAACTGATAACTTTGTCTGGAATGATGCAGGTAATACCGCCTTTGAGGATTTGAAGAAGCAGCTGGCAGAGCCCCCAGTCCTTGTTGCTCCGGTTGATAAGGAGCCCTTGCTACTGTATGTGGCGGCAAACGCACGAGCCGTCAGTGTGGCTATTGTGGTAGAGCGCAAGGAGGCGGGTAAGGAACATCCGGTTCAGCGGCCGGTTTATTATGTCAGCGAAGTACTCATTGAGTCCAAGCAACGGTACCCGCATTGGCAGAAGCTTGTGTACGGTGTGTTCATGGCGAGCCGGAAACTTAAGCATTATTTTCAGGGTCATCCCATCACTGTGGTCAGCTCTGCCCCCCTTGGTGACATCATCCAAAACAGAGAGGCCACTGGGAGAATTGCTAAGTGGGCTATAGAACTTGGACCTCATGGTCTCAAATATGTGCCACACACTGCTGTTAAATCTCAGGCCTTGGTGGATTTCATCAATGATTGGACAGAGTCACAAGTGCCTGAGCAGAAGCCGGATAACACATATTGGACTATTCACTTCGATGGGTCCAGGCAGTTGGAGGGCTCGGGGGATGGTGTTGTATTGGCTTCCCCTAAAGGTGACAAGTTCCATTATGTGCTACAGTTGATGTTTCCTTGCACTAACAATGCGGCTGAGTACGAGGCCTTGCTCCACGGTCTTCGGATGGCTAAGGAGATGAGCTTGAGCCGGGTAAGGTGCTTCCGTGACTCAGACTTGGTGGCTCAACAGGTATCAGGCAAGTGGGATTCTAAGGACCCTCTAATGGCGGCTTATCGCCGCGAAGTTGATGCCATTGCTGGGCACTTTTAGGGCTACCAAGTAGAGCACATTGATCGCAGGAAGAACGAGGCGGCTGATGCCTTAAGCCGGCTAGGCTCTCAGCGAAAGCCGATGCCGCCTAACACCTTCCTGGATGTTCTGTATAGCCCTTCGGTTAAGTTGCCTACGAAGGAAGACTTGGTTGTCCCTGACCCAGAGGCACGACTGGTGGTGGCTCTCCATATCATACCAGACTGGACAAAGCCATATCTGGCTTACATGACCCGGGGCGAGTTGCCTGAGGACGAAACCTTGGCCAGGCAAATAACCCGGCGGGCCAAGTCAATGATTGTTATTGATGGCGAGTTACATCATCGCAGTGTTACAGGAGCGTTTCAGCGTTGTGTCTCCCCTGAGGAAGGTCAAGAGATCTTGCGTGAGATCCATGAAGGGGATTGTGGCCATCACGCCGGTTCAAAGTCTCTTGTGGCCAAGGCTTTTCTTCATGGTTTTTATTGGTTGACGGCTCATGCGGATGCAGAGGACTTGGTCAGTAAATGTGATGGTTGCCAGAGGTTCTCACGACGGGCTCATGTGCCGGCTCAGGAGCTGAGGATGATCCCAATCACTTGGCCCTTTGCGGTCTGGGGGCTTGATATGGTTGGGCCTTTTAAAAGGTCCAAGGATAAAAAGACCCACCTCTTGGTGGCAGTTGATAAGTTCACAAAGTGGGTGGAAGTTGAGCCAGTTAGCAAGTGCGATGCAGCCACGGCGGTTCAATTTATGAAAAAGGTGATTTTCCGCTTTGGTTTTCCGCACAGCATCATAACTGACAATGGCACCAATCTCTCCCAAGACGCCATGGAAGAGTTTTGTCAACGAGAGCATATCCGACTTGATGTTTCCTCAGTGGCTCATCCTCAATCCAATGGTCAAGCTGAGAGAGCTAACCAGGAGATTCTGAAGGGCATGAAGCCCCGGCTTTTGGTCCCTTTGCAACGGACGCCGGGTTTTTGGGTGGAGGAGTTGCCCTCCGTCTTATGGAGTATCAACACTACTCCTAACAGGTCTACAGGCTTCACGCCTTTCTTCATGGTTTATGGAGCAGAAGCAGTCCTCCCCAGTGACATCCGTCACGACTCACCTCGTGTGGCGGCTTACGTTGAGATGGATAATGAACAGGCGCGCCAAGATGCTCTTGACTTGTTGGACGAACAGCGTGATGTGGCAGCAGCCCGTTCAGCGATTTACCAACAAGACCTGCGCCGTTATCATAGCCGCCGGGTCAAATCCCGGGTCTTCCAGGAAGGCGACCTTGTGCTCCGGCTCATCCAGGATCAAACAGATGCACACAAGCTATCCCCGCCTTGGGAAGGGCCCTTTGTGGTTAGCAAGAACTTGCACAACGGGTCATATTACCTCGTTGACATTCGGGAGCACAAAGGTTCACGTAAGTCGGAGGAGGAGACCCGTCGGCCGTGGAACATAGCTCAGATTTGGCCTTACTACACTTGAGCCACCGGCTCTCGTGGTGTACATATTTCTCTCAGCCATGTATATATTATGATAAAGCAATAAAGCGGGACCTCTGTCCTATTTTCTCCTCCAAATATGCACGTGTTGTTTTTATTACAAGATTACATGATGACTTAATGGAGGATCTGGCTTATGATCGTCTTTGAATCTAGCCGTAAGCAGTAAAGTCACTTGGGGCTTCCTATTCAAACATGGGTCGTATTCGAACCAAAGAGAACATTGTTGTCGATACCCATTTGATTGGCAAAGTGCCGAGCTCATTGGGAGGTTACCTTTGGTCACATTTGAATCATAGTTTAACCCCTCTGAGGACCGACGTGGATCGTATTCGAATCAGCGTCGTTAAACAATTTCTTAAAATCACTTGGGGGCTTCCTGTTCAAACATGGGTCGTATTCGAACCAAAGAGAACATAGCTGTCGGTACCCTCTTGATTGGCATCGCCACACCCACTGGGGGCTATATGATCGTATCCGAATCTTAGCTTAAACCCCTTTGGGCCGGGTCTCTGGTCGTATTCGAACCGGAAGCCCCTCAGTTCTTCTGCTTTATCACAAGCTTACTCTGATTATGTCAAGATGTGTACGGCCGGGTCTCACTTTGCCGGCTTAACTTTGGTTCACATTGTTGGTTGAACACCATGGGTGTCATTAAGACAAGTAATTCAGAGTTAAGGTACCAACCTTGTTAACCGGGTTATTTAACCCGGAAGTATACTACAGGCTGCTAAGTGTGTTATCACGGCTGTCTTCAGGATACTACTAAGGGCCAGTCTTTTTTGATTCATATTCCGGGTTATCTATCCAAAACACCTGGTTCTCAGGGCGGTAAGCCGCCTCGAAACTTGTGATTTGCCTTTCTGTGCAGGATACTTAAAGGCACCTCTTTGAGGTTGAGACAAACAAAGGGATGATTATGACCCGGAGAAATATCGAAGAGACAACTTCAAAGGCTTTCGCATTCAGTACGTGCACGATGGCACGGCAGAGATAAACTGTTGCACCTACTCTATTACAAAACTCATCAAGTTTATAAGGGGTGGAGCATTGTTTGGTAAGCCGCCAGCCGAGTTACGATGCCCGCTGAGTGGAAGTCTCCGGCTCGTTCCTATCCTCTCCTCCGGCTGATCCCAAGACCTGGAAGGTTCATGACTTCCAGTCGATGCCACTGAGAGCCTCGAATTGGGCTTCCTCGTCAATTAACCCGGCCGGGTCAATCTCCGGGGCGAAGGTGTGCTGACGAGCCGGCGGGATCAGGTTGAGGGCTTCATAGCGAGGGGTTGGAATCCTCTGATTCTCCGCGTCATAACCCGGCTGGTACTTGGTCAGGTCTGTGTCGTTCCCGATGAGGGTGGCCACCGGGCGTACAGCCTTCACGCACGCCGCGAAGTCCTTCTGATCGAAAGCTGAACCGTCTTCCTTCAGGCTTGGATAGCCAAGGGCGATGTCCGCCGGGTCTAACTCCGGCAGGAATGCCTTGGCCTGGCTCAGCGCAGCGATCGCTCCGGCTCTCGCAGAGGCCCGTCGCAGCTCTTGGATCCACAGAGGCAGAAAGGCGAGCCGGCGCAGGACTTCTGCCAGGTGAGTCGGCACCTCGTTGGATAGGGCCACCACAGCTAAGGCACGCTGTGACCCGGTGTAGAGCTGCTCCACCAGGGTATACACGGCCTTTAGTTTGGTGACCACGCTCTGGTTGAGGTTGGCACTTCTGGCACCTGTTTAACAAAATCAGGTAAGTCGGCGACAAGGATGAATCATGAGATATAAACATTCTAATATTGATGAAAGCCGGTGAGGCGACTTACCGAAGATGGCGGCTACCATTTGGGAAACCTGGCACTTTAGGCCGGAGAGCTCGGCGGTCTTCTCAGAGAGAGCCTTCTCCGCCTGTTCCGCCCGGGTCACCAGTGCGGCCTTCTCTTCGGCCCAGGCTTTCCGCTCAGCATCAAATTATGTCTTTAGCTTCTCTTGAGCGGCGACGCTGGATACAAACTTGGCGTTGGCCTTCCGGGTCTCCATCTCCTGCATCTTCAGCCGGCTCTTGAGATCCGCAAGGTCCGCCTCTAGCTTCTTGCCGACAGCCTGTATAAATTTCCGGGTTATGCCATCAGCAGTTACTATATAAGTCCCAAGCACTTTCCAAGCAAAGACACTTGGCACTTGGGGGCTAATGCATATTGAACGTATCTATCTACATACAGCCGGCTCAATTAAGTAAGCCGGAACCTAAGTCTACAACATATTCAAGCATAAGTCGTCGACTTGGAGGCTAGCATGGCAAAGGTAACTATGCAGTAAGTAAGAAGATGGTAGAAGGGTACCTCATATTTTTGTTGGATCTGGTTTACCATGGCGATCTCGGTGTCCCGGCTCTTGTGTACTTGGCTGATATAGCCGGAGACGAGCTCTCCAATGCTCAGGTTGGTGTAGCTGGAGAGGTCCAGATTCGCCCAGTGGGGCTGCAGCAGCTCCCCCTTAGCGGAGCACTTGGCCAACCCGGTCGGTCTCCCCGGCTCAACAAACTCCGTCCGGGTGATTACCACGTCCGGATCGTCTGCTGGTGGAGCTGAGCCGGAGGCCTCCGGGTTAACCGAAGCTTCGGTCGTTGCCTTGGTAGTTGGGGCGGTGGCTTCAGGAGCCGTGTCCATTGGAGTGGTGGCTTCGGGAGCGGAGGCAGCTGGCGGTTCTTGGACTGTCACCGCCGGCTCAGGAAAATCCGGCACTCCGGCCGACTTGGTTTTCTTCACCCTCTTGGTGAGCTTTGCCTGGGCACTGAAAGAATAGCAAAGGTTAGTAGAAAGAATATGAGTAAAGATCAGAACAACATGAGATGATTGTTGTTACCCGGGCGCGGTCTTGAAAGCCGGCAGATTTGACTGCATGGAGTCACCCGAAGAGGGGGAGGTCTCCTGGTAATTGGAGTCAGAAGAGTTGAGTGGCTGACGGATAACACCCGCCAACGGGTGAAAAGGGTACAAGTGGGAAATAACCTCAGTTCGGCGCTTCCTTGTTGCGTCGGGTAACCCGGCGGAGAGGTCGGTGTCCTTGTTGGTCCGGGTGTGACGCCGGCTTTCGTGAACCTGTCGCTTCAAAATAAATTGAGGGTCTTGATGAGCTAAAGGATGTGAAAAGCTTACTTTCCGGGTTACCCTTCGGACTTTCAGCTGTGGCAAGGGCTCCGAGTCGGAGGAAAGTGACATTACCTCTTCAACCACCGGGTTACTTGCGCCGGTGTCATCCTGTCAATAAGCAAGTATTGATAAGGCGGACAGTAGCAAACAGTGAATATAGTAAGGACTTAAATGCTCAGGAGTTACCTCTGACTCGGAGCTGTCGCTTAATTGTATCAGCTCCGAAGCAGTAGGCCTGCTTCCTTTTTTGCGAGGGGCGGCTTTCTTGGCGGCTTTCTTCGCCTTCCTGGCTTTCTTGGCCGCCTCATGGTTGTATTTGACCCGCCAGAACTTATCATCAGCCTGAAAAATACGTTGATGAATTCTTAAAACGGTTCAGATGAAGGTCATATGCAGACGAAGATAAAAAGTTCAAGGCAGCGGCTTACCGCTGGGGCTGGATTGGTCTTGCAGAAGGGGGCTAACCCGGTCCTTCCGCAGTCTGCCAGGCTCTCGTTTAAAAGAGCCTTGGTCTCCTCCTTTGCAACGTCTTCTGGAAGATCATTGCGGCTGTGCCTCTGAGGATCATCCTTTCGCCCGGTGTACTCACACATTAAGCCGGGGCGGCGGCTCAATGGGATCACCCGCCATGAAATCCAGACCCGGACCAGGTCGATTCCGTTCAGACCGTTGCCCAGGAGGGCCTTGATTTTGTTGATAGTAGGAAGCAGAGGCTGGCGCTCTGCTTGAGTTAGCTTGTCCGACAGGGGGTGAGTCGGCTCCAGACGTGTTGGGCGAAAGCCGGGCAGCGGGCTTTCGTCAGCCGGGGATGTATCTTGGCAGTAGAACCAAGTCATGTTCCAGTCCTTGGGGTGGCTCGGCGGCTCTGCGTAAGGGAAGAGACAGTCCCTACGCCGCTGGATGGAAATGCCACCTAACTCCAGACTTGGCCCGTTGGCGCACTCATTCTGGCGGTTTAAATAAAAAAGCTCTCTAAAGAGCAGCAGACTAGGTTCTTCTCCAAGGTAAACCTCGCAGAAGACTTGAAAATTGCAGATGTTGGATACGGAGTTGGGCCCTATATCTTGAGGCCGCAAGTCGAAGAAGTTGAGCACGTCCCTAAAAAAACTTTGAGCCGGGCGGTGCGAAGCCCCGGCTCATATGATCTGCGAAAATCAGTACCTCCCCGTCCTTTGGCTGTGGTCTCTCTTCTGACGGGTCAGGGGCACGGTAGGACATGATTTCCTTCTTAGGCAGGTATCCGGACTTAACAAAATTGGCTAGGGTCTCGTTGGTGACGTTGGACCTCATCCAGTTGCAAGTGATTGGAGCCTTGGGAGGCATGATGAAAGTTGGCGGTCCATGACAAAAAGGAAAAATGTCCGGGTTAATTATAAGCCGGATATCTACAGTTCAAAACTAAGGTGGCGGCTTATGAAGGGGACTAATGATATATACTCTGGTACAGTGGGTTATTTAAGACACAGGGGCATTCAGAATAAGTTGGTTATCTACGGCCTTACCACAGTTAAGCCGGAGGATTCTATGAAGCGTGATTTTCTTTAAAGCCGGAGGATTCTACGGCGCGTGGTTTCTTTAAGCCGGAATTATAAGCCGCGAAGATTCAATGGTTGCAGTTTTACTAAGTGTGGTAAAACAGGTTTCACATATTGCAGTAACTTTTTTGGATCAAAATGGTCGGGCAAAGGAAAAAATTTCTAGACCTAGAAACCGAAGTGAGGGAGTTCTTGGGTTCGAACAAGGTTCTTATGCAGTACAAGGAAGGCTACTTGCGTGTAAAATGGATCTTAAAACAACTACCGCACTAGTTCTATGCAGGCCTAAGATCAAGTAGGAGCAGTAACTAGGAGAACTACCGAACTTGCGGGCAATGGTGACGAACACGAAGAACGTGGATGAACCCTACTGCAGATCTACTCTACGGGGTAGTGAGAACTTACCGGAGCTGAAGAGGTGCGGGAGTCGCCGCCGTTTATCTGGTCCGAGTCAGGGTGATGCAGCGGCCAAGGTTGACGAAGACCGGAGGTGAGACGACGGCGGCGGAGTGCGAGCTCAGTGAGAGAGGCAGCGGTGCGAGGAGGAAGAAGAGTGGCAGAGAAGCCCGTCGGGCCGGCCTATTTATAAGGCGAGCTCATAAAGCGGGCGCGAGAATCAAGGAGACCATGGCGTGATTATCTCCCCCCCCCACGGCGCCTCGATTTTCGGGATGACAGTTAAAGCAAAGATCCGTTGCGGATCCGGTGGAGTAAAAAACGGGCTTAATGGAAGATGACGTCACGGCGGATTATCCGGAGTCCAGAGGATGACGTCACGCCGGGTTATGGCCTCACATGAAAGGTAAGCCGGAGATTTTTTCTGTCGGAAGAGTTGAAGATTGACATGAGCCAGCTCAAATCAATCTGGGGCCTAATGTTGAGGATATAGACCTTAGAGTCACCCGCCAGGAGGGGCCGGGTTACTCTAATGGTCATTACCAGAAGCCCGGAGCCAAGCTTGAAGACGGTGGGCCAGAGATGGGCTTAAGACCCGGATATGGCTTAAGGCCCGTAGTTACAATTGTTATTATGGTAGAACTTGTAGTACAAGGCAAGTACGATTGAGAGTCCGAGCCGGACGCTCTTATGAGCCGGCCGGGACTCTGAGGGCTGCTGGGCGTCAGCCTCCCTATATAAAGGGACGACCCGGCAGCGGTTTAGGGACAAGAACAATCTCATCGAGATCCGGGCATAGCAGTTTAGCTCCCTGGTGATCGTAACCCTAATCAATACCACCCCAAACTGGACGTAGGCTTTTACCTTCACCGTAAGGGGCCGAACCAGTATAACCCTCGCGTTCCTTGTCCCGCATTAACCCCTTCAAGCTTCCTAGTTGCGATGGCTCCACGACTAAGTCCTAGCTCGAGGACATCTGCCGTGATAATTCCACGACAGGTTCAGTTAATAGCCATTGATCGATCGCTCGGGTTCAGTAACGCGTAGCCTGCAGTGCAATCGCTCGGGTTCAGTTAGAGCCCAACGCCTCGCTTGGGTTCAGTTAGAGCCCAATGCCTCGCACCCACGCGCGTGCGTGTATGAGAGAAACACGCATCGCTCGGCCCCGACCACCCACCGTAACCGGGAACACCCCGATATTTTCCTCGCCCTCGCTTCTACCACGGTTATTTCCGTCTCTGGCCCGCCCAGGACGAAAAGCCCATTTTGTGTCATGATTTTTTGTCATAGAACTAGGACCCCACCACATCTATGATGATACCGGGTTTTGTGACAATTATCGTCATAGAAGTGTCATAAGTATGACAGAAAAAATTCGTTCGGCCCAAAATGTCACAGATGTGTCTTTTTTTTGTAGTGCAGGTATATATCTACGAGTGGTTTATACAATGGAGGGTCCTGATAAGAATGCTATTCGGAAAGGGCGAAACAAGTTGTGTTGACTGAGGCTCATAATACGTTCTTGCACCACTCCTTTCAAACACACATACCCTTTCTTCTCACAAATGTGAAATTCTGGAACTCTGTGTGTAATTGTTGCAACAACGATAGGGACTCTGCCGAGGGCTCCCCGGTAGGTTCTAGTCTCTCTCTATACTACGACTGGAGCAAGGCATAATGGGTTGTGTGGTATGTTGATCAAGGAGGTGCTGCATTGGCTGTAGCTGCAAGAGGTCTTGAGACAGAAATTATGCCATTATTGCTTCTTTCATTTAAAAGCTTGTGTCGGTTCTATCTAGCTAAGTTATTCAATAAAGTAGATCGAAGTGTGTGATGCTCGTGAGTTTGGCAACTACTATATACGATATTTATAACAATACTTGATACTTGATTTATGACTTCCTCTACCTAGACCCACACCTACTTTGAATTTAACTTAACGGAGCGGCGGATCCAATAAGAAGGGACTACATTCCAATCCTACTTACCAGAATAAATAGTTGTATGGCATTCGAACCCCACCTTCATGGTTGTATTCTAATTAGCTGGAAATGTATGACCTAATCTTCTCAACAGGCATTCACTCAACAGAGCACTTAATGAGTTTTCTAATGGCTTGAAAGACTACTATGTTTCTTTTAAGCTTAGTTGCAAAAGAAAAGCAAAGGGGAATGCGGGTCCATTTTGTAACGCTTACAGTATAAAGAAAAGTAACTCCCATCCGCGTGAGAGGCATCGCTACCGGGCCGGGCCTCGATTCCTTTCCTTGTCTCCATTCTGATTGATCCACTTCTTCGCGCAAGCACTTGGTTCGCCCCTTACTATAACCATCCCACTCAATCTTTTATACCGATGTTTCGTACTCTCTCGACCAGGTCATCATAAGAAAATACTGCCAAATCTTTCAGAAATGTGAGAAGGAGGGAAGGCGCACTACAACTAACTGCTGAAAAACGCAAGATTAGCGCTAAGAAGCAACCCTAGTTTAAGTACTAGCGTCCCACCCCAACATTCTTGTACTTCAAAATACTCTCCCCCGCTTGCTGCTCGCCTAAGCCAGACGTGGCTTATGTAGTGGTCGGCATTCCTACGTGCTCCGACTGATCCCCACTGGATATTATATGAGGGGTCTTGGAAACTGTCATGACGCTTTGGTGACGAAGGTCACCGGGGTGACTATGGAAGGATTCCGTGGTAGTCTCTGACGCCCTCCAACTCAATCAATATCAAGAACATGTCGTGAGCATGGGGTTTGGTTAGGCTTGGTTGAGTTTGTAAGAAAAGATAGTAGGTTGAGGGGCTTCATTGATTAGTAAACCTATGGTGCTGGTAAGGTCGGGACTGTGGTCGTCCGTCTCCGCTTTGCCGGCAGATAAGATCACTGAGATTGACTAGCCAGCTGGGTAGGTTTGGCTATTCCTTTCTATTGAAAAGGAGTCAGCTGTCTGCGCGAGTCACCTTCCTTAGGCTCCGAGTCACCTTCTTCTAAGCTCCGCTGGACGACACTGCATTCTCGTTCTATAGGCCGGCCATACTTGCGATGGTTCCCCAGGATCCAATAAATCCACTTAGGTCTACGTTGCCGCGATATTGTTCTATGGAAGCGGGTGGGCTGCTTTTTAGAAGTTCGGCCTGGTCTCAAATGTAAGTGCTTTCTGGCTAATATAGATAGCCGCCTAAAAAGCACACAGGAAAATCAAAGAAATGGATATTTAGAGCGACTTTAGAGCTCTGGCACAACTCCGTTCGACCTATCAGCTCCCCAGTGCTTAACCGGACGGACTGATTCTATAAGTGTTTATATGTCTGTTAGTTTTGTACATTACTGGTTGATTGACTCGGTATTTTGAATCTTGAGATATTGCTTGTGTACATTTCTAAATGGGAGTACAAATCATGCTGTGTGTGACACTTGAGTTGGACATATAGTGGTTTCAAATATTCGAATTCACCTTAAAATGGATTGTAGCTTCTGAATTCGAGTATCGGCATCTGTAAATCATATTCATATATGACAGTGGAATACATCTCTGTTGTGCTTTTGAAGATATATAAAAACAGATAGAATGATTTATAAAGATTTGTATAAGGATAAAAAATGGATTTGAATTTAGTTGCCAGGGTAAACGTTGATGCTTATTGTCCCAAAATTCGAAAGAAGCGGCAAAATGTCCACTCCCACGTCAGCTGCCCAAAATCAGTGTTTGGGAGATGGAAATTACTATCAACCCCTTACACGGACAACCCATCGGCCCGATTTCCACTGCTCTCAATAGGGGTAGGTTAGTAACTTCAATTAGACGTGACACGACCGCCTCTAAACCCATTCAAACATAGTGGGTGCCAAATGTGGGCGGCAAAACACATTTGATTCAAACTTATCCGAAAGACCTCCATTTCCCCACTCATACACGGTGGGCGGCAAAACAAACTCGACTTGGGTGTAATCAATGTAGGCAAATATTTTCAATAGGGGCAGGTTTGTAACTTCACTCAGACGTGACACAGCAGCCCTACCTGTCAGCCCTGTTCATACACCATGGGCGCCAACCGTGGGTTCCAAAACACCCTCTCCTCGCCCGAAATCGCTCTGGGCAAATATTGGGGAGATGCGAGATTATCGTCCTATCCCCAACCGACGAGACGACCAAATTTTAAATGGGGGCTAAGTTCATAAGTTTCCCATATTTCAGACAGGCTTGTCCCAAAAACATGGTTCCCCGTACCTCTCCCTCCATTTTCCCTTCCATACACGGTCCGCGCTAGAACACCATCCCCACACCAGCCTCCTCCGTCCACCACCCCATCCATCGCCGTCGTCCTCCACCCCATCCATCGCCTCCGTCCTCCACCCCATCCATCACTTCCGTCCTCCACCATGTCGGAGTGCCTACCTAGACCGCGTCGTCCACTGCTAGAGATGGATGTTTCTCATCCACGATGACGGACCAAGAGCCTTGCATCGCGTCCTCTCGCTTCATTGGCGACGTCGTCCTCTTGATCGGGGCCACTCACAGGACCTTATTTTCCACCGCAACGGGACTTATCCCCCGATGCACCCATCTACCGTTACAGATCTGCTTCAACGCCACCGCCAGCCATCGCACCCCGATGCCTACACGCCGCCGCAAGAGAGGTGGTACTTAATATCTACTCAACTTTTCGATCTCGACCAGAAAATAGATCGTAACTTGGTTACTGTGCTTTCTTTTCAGCTCTTAGGATGTAGTTCTTAGTTCGAAGCTAACAATGGTAGGAAAATAGCATTTCTGCGGTTTGCAACTTCAAATCTGCCATGGCACAGTCTTAATAGGGTTCAATTGATCATGCTTAGGGTTTAATATATCATGTTGGTTCCGTGCTGGTTTCTTTAATAGAAATCGGAGGGGAAACCCTCTTTTGCTAAAAAAAATGCTTAGGGTTTCCCCCCTTTTATGATCACTGTACGATCAGCATACATGCTTCGTGTCATAATAGCACTACTCCACCCATCAATCTAAACAAGCTTCGTTGTTCAGATACGAATCTGGTATTATTAAAATAGAGTTGTTTAATTGGTCAGCTAAATGTTCCTAATTTAGTTTTGAAAATGCATGTACATCGCTCGGGTGTGTATCTACAGGGTGCCCACGATGGGTCGCGGCCCACCCTGGGATTTTGGGTCGGCCCAGGCCCTGATTCCCGTCTGTTCTGCTGCGCTTCCAATCCATACTCGCCCCCAGCCGTCTACCTCACCGGCGACTTGCCGTCCCCTGATGGCATGATTCTAGAAAGAGACGCCGGACTAACAGGAGGTCAGGAGCCGCTCGCCCAACAGCATCACCGCTGCTCGGGCGCAACACCATGCCTACCTTCCCAGTCCGTTCAGGGCTTAGGCATGCAGCAACCACTAAGCCAACCCAATTTATCCTGAGATACGTCCTCAGCACTCAGCAACCACTCCTCATCACCCATTTTCTAATAGATTCATTACTCATTAGGTAGGACTGTCATTAGGGTTTGTTGTGTACTGAGTGCTACCTACACTTAATGGTTCAGATGTATTTCAGTAATCTTTAGTACCTGTAAAGTTCACAAGGTTTTGAAAATTCTGGCCCTAGGAACAGACACTAATCATTTTGGACTGTTGGTCATAGTGACATTGACCCAGATTACTACTGCGGGCCAGGTTTGTTGACAATTTTACTTGTCTTTCTTACTCATTCGATATGATATCCAATTATTCATGTCGATTAGTTGCAAAAAATAAATGCTAGGCCAACTTGATTCATATTTTGGATGGTCTCTTACTGGAGTTACAATTCTGCATACTTGTCCTATAAGCTCACTAGTAATGTTTGATTCACTACCTCTATGCTTGCCTTGTCATATTTGTTGTCCATATTCTTTTAGGGTGGACCACCCTGCTTCATAATACTGGAACCGCGGACATGAGTGAATATTATTTCTCTATGTGATCTCTTCCATCATGTGTGGGTAACAAACACTTCATTGTATAGAAAGAAAGTTTCATATCCACCGTTTACATAGACTATGATCTTTTACATGGAATACAATCAGCTACTTGCTTTGTCTCGCACTACCAACACTCCACCTTTGAAGCTAAACATTATGCCACTCATAATTTCTTAGTTTATTTGTTCAAATACGAATTTGATATGATTCTAATGTTCCTACTTCAGTTTTGAAATGTGTGTCTGCCTGTTATAGAGACATAAGAGGTTTGTATTTCTATGTGTGGTCTGGTCAGCGTGGTAGGGGTGAACTTTGTATATACAGGGGTTTGTAGGGAAACACTCTTCGAGTTGAATCCGCAATGCATTCCATAGATAGTCTGACTACTTTTTATGTTTTCATGAATCTCAGATACTGAACAACATCCAATGATTATGAGCTTGTGCACATGAAAAGAATAAAGCAGAACAATGCCATGGCTGTCAAACTTGGCATTAAGGGACTGAAATCAAGACGGGATGCAATGCAATGCAAACGCTCTCCACCTACAGAATCATGCTCAGAATATGATCCTAACAATGATTCTGAGCTAGAGGGAGACCTAAGTCAATGTAGCTCCCTAGTGTAGGAGTCAGAGGTAGTTGCCCTATCTTACTCACCCATCGAGGTGCTTGCTCTAACTTTCCAAGGTTATATTGGTCGCACATATCTTACAATTGATGCTTTGCGTTGCTTCTACTTTGTTGCACTTCCATTAGCTTCATTTACACATCGTGTATGTGAATACGCCCTGCCTATCCATTTTCAGTACATATTCCATCTGTCATCATACCATATTTATCCATTCAAATGTTGTTCTTGTGTACCAGACATTAAAAAGGAAGAGGGTGGTTGCTGATCGTGGAGGAGCACGGACAAAGTATTTGGAAAAGGTAGTGACACCTGATAAATCAAATAGCCCATTAGGTGTAGTTGCAATTTCACCAGACCCGGAAAACATGGCCACAACTCTAGGAGACTCTAGCCCAACTACACTGGCCATCTCTGATGACCCAACTCAGCAGACCCCAACTTCAGCAAACATTAGGATGATGCCAATTGACATAGCACTAGCTCTACGATGCAAAACCCACATTCCAGCAAAGAGTACACCAAATCTAGTTGCCAAATCCCTTTCGAACAAGAGAGAGCCCCAATTGCATAAAATAGGACTCATGTTCCAGTTCTTCCCAGTTTAGGAGATGAAGCTTATATTGTTGTCAGGAACTTTGGGTGCATCTTTCCTTCATGGAAAGATTATACCACAGACAAAGAACAATTTCCAATCTTCCTCCGCAACTTACGCGTAAGTAATGTACTAATGTTATTCATGGTAATTACCGCATATATTTCTGCTGACAGAAGACACAAGATTTCATTCTTTTAAATAGGCGGTACCAAACTGGATATTCAAGACGAGCAAGGGTTGGTTGCGCTTTTCAAGCACTCGTTGATGAAGTATCATTCCTACCCGAGGCAAGCGCACTTCAATGGCAAGCCTCTAAACGAAATTTTTGGAAAGTCTCCGGTGCTACATTTATAAGACAGTGACTGGAATAATCTTGTTACACATTGGTCTCGTCTGCAGCGTAAGGTATTGTCTATCATATCACATCACAATTTGAAGTACATTTCTGCATGTGCCTTAACGCCTCACTTGTATGGAAATTGTTTGTAGAAGAACATTCATTCTCAAGGGAACACAGAATCTCTCAACTATACTACACACTGCATTGCTCTTGTGAGTACCTCTTGCCCTGTATAACCATACTTACTTTCATAGTTGGTTGATTATGTAGCATCACTGCACATGTTGCCTCGTTACCCTCCATTTGGTGGACATTATAAGATCTGTATCGACTCTTACATAAATTTGGAATCAACCCAATGCTATTGAAGAGGTTTAGCTCTGCAGTCCTATTGTAAGGATTGAATGCCATCTATCACTGTACTTACATTAAAAACTACTCCCTCTGTCCCATAATATAATAGTGTTTTGTACAGTACACCAGTGTTCAAAACACTCTTATATTATGGGAAGAGGGATTGGTTCATTGTGTAGAATTTTGCATATTATCTCTCTCGCCCACCATTTACTAAAAAATATTAGATTAATATTTAATCTTACCAAAAAGTTGAATACACAAACAATGCCAGTGCAGAAGTGTAGCCCATTGCTCTTGTCAATACATTTTGTCCTGTAACGCTTGCACTTCCATGGATTGGTAGTTGATTATGTAGCACCAATCTGCATCTTATCTTCATTATCCTCTGTCCCTTCCAGTATTATCATATCTGTAATTACTCTCTACAAAATGTAGAGTACAGACAATGCTTATGAGAAAATTCCGTGTTGAAATTCTTGAGTTATCCTTCCCTTGACATGGAGAAAGGCATTATAAGCCGGTGTTAACTGTTAATGTAAGTCAGTCCTTCTAAGGCCTTTATCCTCAACTGTTGTTTAATTTTCTCATACTCCCTATCGTCAACTGTTTTTTAGTTTGCTATTTCCATCAAAATGCATGTTCGCAACAACTGTAAGATCCAAGTTTTACTTGTAAAACCAAATTCCTCATTCATGCCATGCACATTACTCCATACTCCCTATGTGTACGCTTGTTTTTGCGGAGCTATAATCCAGTGTGTGGTGAAGCAGCCCACATTTGCACCTTGTCATCTCCTGTTTTATCTTACTGATGTGGCTGATGATATGAACAACATGCCATGCACATTAACCAAAATAGATACAATGATTGTCTTTGCCCTTCATATGTGCTTGTTTTGTTGACATGGTAATCTAGTAGTGTGGTGAAGGTCCGTGCATTATGAATAGTGCCAAATTATTCTATTAATATTTTGAACTTACTCTTTATTTTCTAATTTGAAATTGGATGAAATTGACAGCACGGTTACCATATTTGTTTATACATGTGCAAAACATGTCATCTATGTATTTGTTTCAGTATGATATACCTTATGGCATGCACAAGTCTACTGAAGGCTGTGAGACAAACCCAACATATACAACAAAGATGGCAAAACATGTTGAAGATAGTGAGACAACCCCAAAGTCTTATCTTGATGAAGTGTTCAAGTTACTTGAGACTAGTAGTCAGACAAGCTCACAGAATTCGCTGTCTGAATCAGCTCGACTTCTTCAGTCCCAAGTTCTAGCAGAAAGGCATTCTGCAACTCAACTTCGACTTGAAGTCCTATCTCTAAGAAAGATTGCGGAGAACACCAATGAGAACCTCATTGCTAAATAGCTACACCTGGCAGCTATGACCGACATGCTAGGCCAGTCTCACAGCCTTTCTCAGCAACTTGCGCAGCAGTTCCTGCGCAAGGCTAACCTTTCTTGAACTGTCTTGGAAGTGGTATTGGCTCAGTATTATTTTTGTTACGCTACATTGGCGCCCAGTTTTTGTAATCTGCTTCTTCGTTGCGCTTTATGATCACTGGTGGCGAACTTCGTTGCCCAGTGGATGTAATATACCATAAATCCTTTATTGTATACTGTATGTTTATTCTAAGTTACTATGCCGTAATTTCTTTATTGTATAGAGTAGGTTTGTTCTTAATTCCTACTAGTTAATGTATATGCCATCATTCGCTATCTGAAAAAAGGTCGAAAATCTGATGTAGTCTACCGGGCCAAAACATTCGCCTCTAACGGGCCTGCATTTTAGCAGGCCACAATTGGGTCGGCCTGCAACATTCTAGGGCCTGAAAGGCCAATGGGGCCTTCATAGTTTGCGCTAGGCCCACAACTTACACGGGCCTATTTTTGGCCCAAAGTTTAGTTGGGCCTTTAGTGGACCAGCGCTTAGACGGGACCATATAGCTTTGGGCCATTAACAAGCTGAATATTCTGCTGGCCTGTTATGGCCCAAAAGAAACCATGGGCCTTTAGCAGGCCAAAATGCATGTTGGGCCTCAATTTTCACTAGTCGTCGATGGGCCTTCAGCAGGCTGAAATGCAGACCGGGCCATTATTGGCCCAGTTATATGATGGGCCATTACCAGGCCGAAACATATCTCGAGCCTTAGTTGGCCCACTGATATGATGGGCCTTTAAGAGGTCGAAAGCTTAGTAGAGGCATCAATGGGACGAATTATATGAGAGGCCTTTAACTGTCCCAAAGTCACGTTGGGATGAACTGTTGCCACCTTTATCACGGGCCGTTAGAGGGTCGGATGTCGCGTAGGACCATATATGGCCCACGGGCAGCACGGGCCATTCCAAGGCCGAAAGACCACCGGGCTTAAATGGGCCCATGTCTACATCAGGGCTCTAACAGGACCGAAATATCACTGGGCTGTAATTGGGCCCAAATATTCTATGAACAATTAACAAGCTAGATCTGGCTTCAGGCCGTAAATGGGCAATGTTTAAACAGGTCGTTATTTGGCTGGCCCGCTAGTACCTGAGTAAATACTATGGGCCTTTGACTGGGCCGGCCTTCTTAACCTATATGGGCCTCTGTTGGGCCCTGCCTCATGCCGATGTATCATAGGCATGTCTCCTTCGCTGGACGGATGACATCTGGCCCACTGAGGAGCCGACATGTGTTTCCTCCAGGCAATCATGATTTTACACGTGGAAAATCCCCATTGGTCCGGGCTGTTAACAGGTTATCGGATCCAAACCGGACCTGAATAGCTTAATGGCGACCTTTATGGTGGATGCCACGTGTCGTTTACCCTTGACGAAAGCACTTCCATGACGCGCCATTTATCGTCATGAAAGTGGACACTTCGTGATGATAATTTTGGTATTGTCATGGAACGCTTCTACGACATCACAGGTATGATTTATCTTGATTCTGTCATAAAATCGTCATGGATGTACATGCATGACAAAAAATGTGACCTACTATGACAAACACATATCATCACGGAAATGGTTTTTTGTGTAGTGCACCAAATTGTCTAGCACACAGGAACGAAGGAGAAGCTACCCCCAAAACAATAGTAGGTATTCTTCGTCCTCTCTTATATGGTGGAGACTCTCCCTCAGTGATTCCTCTCTGACATTTGTGACCGTCGGTGATGGTCGTTCTTCTCTTCCTTCCCGTGCATTACCAAAAGGTCTATCATGAGAAGGAAGAGGACGAACGAACCCCACGACAACAGTCGGCATTCTTCTTCTCTCATATATGGTGGAGTCCCGACAGACTTTAACTCAACCTGCAAAGTCGTTTAGTTATCTTTCTAGAAAATCCGGGCCACTCGATATTTCCTACAAATTCTAGCACAAGTCATGCCAAAATTCACGGAAAAATCCGGCATGACGTTTGCTAAAAAAGGACATATCGAGCGCCTGAAATTTGCCGGAACGGAAATTGATCAACACTCTGGCAAAACATAGGCCACTCGGAGTTGTTCCCTGCAAACACGGCCACTTGGGCAAGCACATATCCTATTTGAGAAACACTAGATATACATGTTCATATGTACATCATATGAGCATTCAAACTTGATGGTCATTGCATTTCAATGGTTGAAAATATGAACAAAAACATTTCAAAATATCTTATATATAATCCTAACAAAACTAAATTTGCCAATATTGGTCTCTCTCTCTAAACAAGTTTTGTTAAGCACTTACTAAATAAACTAGTTCTATTAAGTACTTACTAAATAAACTAGTTCTATTAACCACTTACTAAATAAACTAGTTCTATTAAGCACTTACTATAAATAAACTAGTTCTATGAACCACTTACTAAATAAACTATTTCAATTAAACACTTACTAAAAAACAGTAAAAAAAACTACATTATACAAGAACAGATCAGTGAGGAGAGATG
>NC_057811.1:194233588-194243490 GCF_018294505.1 Triticum aestivum | reverse complement strand
GACCGGAGGAGGGAGGAGGGTGTGGCTGAAGAAGGAGGGAGGAGGGGTGGGAGGAGGGGGCAGGAGGGAGGAGGGTCGCCGCATACCGAGGAAGGAGGAGGGACGACGGCGGCGGCAATGCGGCGGCGGGGGAGGGCCGAACGTCCGCAGCGGCAGACGATGGGGTGCGTTGGAGAGTGAGAGTGGGAGTGGGGGAGAGTGAGGGGCGGATGGTGTGGAGAAGATTAACTACTTAGCAGTAGCGCGTGTTAGGGGAAAGCGCTACTACTAAACTACCTAGCATTAGCATGTTTCAAGGGAAAGCGCTACTACTACACTTAGCATGGCGGCAATGGTGGGGCAATTTTAGTAGTAGCACCCTTTTCCCCTACCGCGCTACTGCTATGTATATAGCAGTAGCGCCTTATGTGGACTCGCGCTACACCTATGTAGCAGTAGCGCCTTGTTTTATCCAGCGCTACTGCTAAGGTTCTATGTATAAGGTTTTCCCTAGTAGTGAGGTGTCACCAATGAACCTCACTCTGTGTGCGGACTTTGCGGTTTTTTGAGGCAAATGCCATAGCAAAGGTTGTGCATTAGGTATTCAAAACATCACAACCACACACCTCTCCATATATATGTTTTGGCACACATGCAAGCGATGGTGGTTGTCCTGTGGCACGCACTCACGTGGTTATCAGCGATGCTTCCATCTGTCAGCCCGCTTCTTTCACCGACAACGAGAGAGGCTATTATTTTGACTTAGGATGGGATTAAATTTTTGTTTGTCTCGCGATATAGGTCATGATGTGAGATTACATATATAATAGCGCATGTATACACATGAATCCATCCCGCTGGATCGAAGGGGGGGCGAGCACACAACACGTCATAAACCTCTTGCTCTATGTGGGGACCTGTGCGATTTTGAACGCATGCACCACATCAATGTTGTGCATTAGGTATTCAACACATATGCATGCATCACGCACCTCCATAAATTTGTTTGGGACACATGCATGCAATGGTTGTCTTTGGACAATCTCACTCGCTTGGTTATGGGCGGCAAGCCTATATATATTCATGGGCCCGCATGGACGTCCATCATTTCGACCGACAATGAGAATTGTTACCAGGGTGGATTCTTCTTATTTGGTTCGTGTTACTGTATAGTAGGTCGGTCATTCTAGGCCTAATTAAGTTTGAGCGCATGCATGCTACGCGTCATGTACCCTCGATCAGTGTGGGGATTTTTACGGTTCCAAAGCATGGTGCCACATCAAATTTGCGCATTGCATATTCAAATACCACACACACCACTTCCATATACATAATTCGGCCACATGCACAGATTGGGTTTTGTCTTCAGACAGTACTCCCTCGCGAATTTATCGGTGACAAGCTAGCCCATTTTGCGGGGCCGTGTGGACGTCCATCACTTTGACCAACAACGAGCGAGAGAGGTTATATGATCAAGTTGGATTCTATTTTGTCCGTGTTACAGTACGTCTTGGTGAGATGCCCTCCCCTCAACATGTGTGTGGGGTTTGGGGGTGGGGAGGCTACTTCGCACTATCCGCAACCTCCGTGGGGTCGGGGAATCTCGGTTATTTTGCGAGGCACACGTGCCATGTCGAAGTTGTGTATAAATATCACACCACACCACATTGAAGTTGTGTATGGTTGTTCAATATCACACCACACCATTTTCATACATATAGTATAGGGCCACCCGCAGGTGATTCGTATGTGGTCTCACCCATCTCCCACCACAAACACACATTTGTGGGTCGGCACACGGCCCACCTTTGTCCGGAAGGGAAAGGCGAATTTTGACCATATATATGATGGACTCCTATAGCTTTTGTGTTATGGTAGGGTGAGATTCAAAACTAACTATCTGGGGGCATGCATTCGTAGCTAAGATTCCCTTACCGTGGCACTAAGTGGGGTTCGTAGGGGGTGGCTGACTAGCAATACTATGTGTTTTGTGCGATAGGTGCCATATCAAAGTTGTGCACTGGGTATTCGAACATCAAACAACCCTTTTTCATACATATATTTGGTCCACATGCAAGTGTGTTCGTGTTCTGACCATTTCCCGCGTTTATTCTTTTTGCCAAATTTATAAACAACACACGAGTTGGATGCAGAAACTGTCTACGATTGGGTACGCAACAGACACGGTTCGGTCAGACTACCCATGTGCTGCGCTCGTGCCCCTACAGTCACTCACATCAGCACCATAGATTGGGCTCCACGAGGCTTGCCTCCCGCTCTCGAAAATATCTACTGGCTCGTAATCTCAAAAAATCTACCGCCTGGAAGGCTTTTATGTTTGATAGCACATGATTAGTATGTGCAGACTGTGTGTGATGTCAGTAGATCCAAATTTTCAGTAGCCCCGGCATTTTACTCCTACTTCTGCATCCCTCGCAATCTCAAAAATATCTGCTCGCGCTTGATTCAAATTTTCAGTAGCCCCACATTGTTATTCCCGCCTCTGCATCCCTCGCAATCTCAAAAATATCTGCTCTCCCTTGATCCAAATTTTCAGTAGCCCTGCAGTTTACTCCCGCCTAGTAAAATTTTCAGTTGTCGCGGTATTTCCTCAAACACCACCTTGCCCCCCTCCACACACACCACACACTCCCCAAAACCTCTGCTCAGACAGACACACACCACCTCTCCCTCGCTCGAAACCATTGGTAGGTCGCTGTCATCACCGCCGCCGCCTCCATCCTCAACCTCTTCCTGTGTGTCGGGGAGGTCAAGGAGCCAATGGCCCAAAAGAGGTTTATTGCGGCCACTTCGCCGACACCAGCGAGGTGGCCGCCGAGGTTTCGCCGTCGTCCTCCGCAGACTCTTTATCGATCCATCATCGCCGATCACACAATCCGCCCGCTGCCGCACCCCTACGCCGGTTTGAGGACCTCCCCATCCTCCCTCGGGCCCGGCCGCTGACGAGGTCCTACCTCGGGGTCCTGGAGTGGCGGTGGGGGGACGTGGGTCACCGAGATTATGGATCGGGCGACCCACACCCGCCAGTGGCTCGGTAGCTTCCACATGGCCGAGCTCACGGCCATGGAGTACGACCGCTGGCAGGTCCGCTACCACGGCGTCGCGGCTAGGCTCAATTTCCCCTTCAGCACACGTCCGGTCGACCTCGTTCCGCCATAACCAGGAGTGGTGAGCTCGGCTATGGCGCGGGAGGACCGCGAGGCATGGGAGCACCTCGAGGCCGAGGCCGGTGACGATGCCTACATGCAAGAGCTCCGCCGGCAGCACCCAGAGCTCATAGAGGTAGAGCGGGTGATCTTCGCTGGCGCGGAGGGCGGCGAGGTTATCATGCTTTCCTTCGATGACGAGTTTGAAGGAGGCGAGGACAGCGGGCCGGACGGCGTCGAGGTGGGCGGCGAGGACGAGGAGATCAACGTCGACGATTGGGGGAGTGTCTTCCCCAATGACCCCGTCAACGGCACCGGCCCAGACCAAACTCGCGGCACACCGTACCTAACGAGGAAGGATTGGCTCGACCTCCACTTTGACCGAAAGTAGTTTAGTTTAGTATAAATTTATGTTTTATGTTCGGTTATGAAAAACTATCTATGTTTATGCTCGAATGCATGCTACTTTCGGTTGAACCAGCTTTGAGCTTGATCAAATTGAAGTTTACGACGTTAAGTTTGGAGGATCGACGAGAAACGACCAAAAATTGCTGGAGTATATATATAATATCCAATAAGGTTAGTCCGTTACTTTTAAGGATTGGCTAGAGATGGCCTTATGCCTTGTTTATATCAGTTCTTCACAATGTGATGCTCTATATGTGCAACTATTTTCCGTGCAGTTTAATTTGATCAATAAAAGTTTCTACAATACCACTATGAATTACGATATTTGGTTGTTGTTAACGATGTTGCAGTTAACATGCCTTTTCGTTTTTTAACAATAACTAGTGTACTTTAGACCTGGACAATACCAGTTTGAATGGCTATATTTGCTTGGTTTCAAATGTTATGCCTGTTGCAGTTAACACACCTTTCCACTTCTTGTTTTTCTTAAATAGCGTGCTTAAACTTGCACACTGAAGCTATCATTTGTAGATTATGTTGTCTACCATGGATATATTTGGTTGATGTTTAGCCTGTTGCGCTTAACATGCCTTTATATGTACTCATACAGGACAATATTGAGAACAGTATTGTTTTCCATCGAGGTTAGTTTCATCACATTACTTATATGTACTCACTATTCAGGATTTCGGTAGCTGGTACCATATAGCCTAGGCGGCTGATAAGGAATTAATCGTCAAATCAGACATTTCACTGAATATATGTGTAACCCATTTATCGGTAGGTTAACTATGGTCATATTTAATATATCTGAGGCTACATAGAAACAAGCATTGTACTGAATGACTAAATATGCAATCCCAGGCTACATAGCAACAACGCAGAGTGGTACCTTAATGTTTCGATGATTTTTAGATATACATGTAATAAGATCATATATAATGGGATGGAGGGAGTGTTGTACTACATCATTTTGCAATTGTTGTTTCGCTTCTAATATTTACTTGGTGCTCTTAGGTACATATGTCATTGCCAAAGATCCACACTTCGACCCTTTCTGTGTATGGGGCAATGAGATATTCATGAACCAGCATCAAGTGAGGAAACTAATAAAGATTGTTATTAAAATGGGTCAAAAGATGTCAATCGAACTATTTGTTTAGACTTTATGCTAGACAATAGTGAACTGCAGGATGGTAAGTAAGAACTATATAGCCTTCTTTTTACTGCCAGTAATGAGTTGTGTTAGATGATAATGTCTGAATCTTTTTCCTTTGAAGTGGATCCTGAAGCAGTTTACTCAAGATTACCTCACAAACTACATAATTGGCAGCCGTCGGCCGGCAATCACAAGGGGTTGGACTAGAGTCGTGCGTGCTCTTTCTTCAAGGATCGATAAGAGGTGTCTAGAGGGGGCACAATAGGGCCATTCCGCTTCACCTTGTTCAGCAACCAGAATGTCGCTCGCCTCTTTCTTCAAGGATCGATAAGAGGTGTCTAGAGGGGGGGGGGCTGATTAGACCCTCAACAAGCAAAAATGGCAATTTTTAAGTTCTTCAAGTTGAGGTGGAGTTTTAGCACAAGTTTAAGCATTCACAATACATTTCAAGCACGCATGGCAAGAGTATGAGGAGCGGAAAGGGTAAAGCATGCTAATTGCAAGAAAGTAAAGGGATGGGATTGGAGTGTGCAAACGCAATGAAGACACGGAGATTTTTGGCGTGGTTCCGATAGGTGGTGCTATCGTACATCCACGTTGATGGAGACTTCAACCCATGAAGGGTAACGGTTGCGCGAGTCAACGGAGGGCTCCACCAACGAAGGGTCCACGAAGAAGCAACCTTGTCTATCCCACCATGGCCATCGCCCACGAAGGACTTTCCTCACTCAGGTAGATCTTCACAAAGTAGGCGATCTCCTTGCCCTTACAAACTTCTTGGCTCAACTCCACAATCTTGTGTGAGGCTCCCAAGCGACACTTAACTAATCTAGGAGACACCACTCTCCAAAAGGTAATAGACGATGTGTTGATGATGAACTCCTTTCTCTTGTGCTTCAAATGATAGTCTCACCAACACTCAACTCTCTCTCACAGATTTGGCTATGGTGGAAAGATGATTTGAGTGGAAAGCAACTTGGGGAAGGCTAGAGATCAAGATTCTTGTGGTTGGATTGGAATGTCTTGGTCTCAATGCATGAGTAGGTGGTTCTCTCTCAGGAAATTATTAGTGGAAGTGTAGGCACGTTCTGATGGCTCTCTCACAAATGAAGAAGGGGATGGAGGGGTATATATAGCCTCCACACAAAATCCAACTGTTATACACATTTGACCCAACTCGGTCAGACCGAATAGAAGAACTCGGTGAGACCGATTCAATTCAAAATGTGAACGTTAGGAATCTCGGTGGGACTGACTGGGAAAACTCACCGATGTGCTAGGGCTATGGCAAAACCTCATCTCGGTGAGACCGATTTCTTGAACTCGGTGAGACCGATTTCAGCAAAGAGAAAACAGAGAGTTGGTCAGGCAAACTCGGTGGGACCGATTGCATATTTCGGTGAGGCCTAAATAATTAGAATAGGCAACAGAGAGTTTGTAGGGCCATCTCGGTGAGACCGAGATCCGTATTAGTGTGACAGAATCGTCTAGGGTTTTTGGCAGTGGCTAGGTCAAATGAACTCGATGGCGCCGGATAGGTCAAATTGGTGGGGCCGAGTTTGACTTTGAGTTTTTGACAAATGTGGAAACGAGAAAGTGGCTGAGTGTTTTGGAGCAATATCACTAAGCACTTTGAGCAAGTAGACCATTAAGGAACACCTCATCCCCTTTTAATAGTATTGGCTTTCCTATGGACTCAATGTGATCTTGGATCACTAAAATAGGAATGAAGAGTCTTGTGCTTTCGCCAATCTTTCTCCTTAGAATTTTGAAGGGGTTCCACATCCTCTTGTCCTTGCCACGCCATTGTTATCTGAAATACACTAGGTAAAGTTAGGTAACGCCCACGATGCGGCTATATCTCCCACGTGTCGAGGCACGACTTAGAGGCATAACCGCATAGTGGTTTTGTCGCAAGAAGGGTCATCTTCACACAATCCCATGTAATGAACAAGAATGGGATAAAGAGTTGGCTTACAATCGCCACTTCACACAATACATGAATATCATACATCATCCAAAATACAAACATAGACCGACTACGGCCAAGATCCAAATGAAAATAAGATAACCCCAAATGCTAGATCCCCGATCGTCCCAACTGGGCTCCACTACTGATCATCAGGAAAAGACACATAGTAACGGCCACGTTCCTCGTCGAACTCCCACTTGAGATCGACGCCATCATCTGCACTGGCATCGTCGGCACCTGCAACTGTTTGGTAGAATCTGTGAGTCACGGGGACTCAACAATCTCACACCCGCGGCAAGAGCATAAGTGGTGGTTAACTTATAGGAAAGGATGGTGTAATGAGGTGGAGCTGCAGCGGCAAGAGCATAAGTGGTGGTTAACTTGCGCAAATGAGAGCGAGAAGAGAAGCAACGGAACGGTCGTCATCTAGCAATGACCAAGAAGTGATCCTGAACACCTACTTACGTCAAACATAACTCAGACCATGTTCACTTCTTGGACTCCGCCGAGAAGAGACCATCACGGCTACACACGCAGTTGATGTATTTTAAATGGGTCAAGTGACAAGTTCTCTACAACCGGTCATTAACAAATTCCCATCTGCCTCATAACCGCGGGCACGGCTTCCGAAAGATAATACCCTGCAGGGGTGTCCCAACTTAGCCCATCATAAGCTCTCACGGTCAACGAAGGATAAACCTTCTCCCGGAAAGACCCGATCAGTCTCGGAATCCCGGTTAACAAGACATTTTGACAATGGTAAAACGAAACCAGCAAAGCCGCCCGAATGTGCAGACAAATCCCGATAGGAGCTGCACATATCTCGTTCTCAGGGCACACCGGATTGTCCAAGCTTCCGATAGGCCAGACCAGAGTTGCCCCTGGTGGCCACCGGCGACTGACAGTTTGGACCAATACTCAGAGGAGCACTGGCCCGGGGGTTTAAAATAAAGATGACCCTCGGGCTCTAGAAAACCCGGGGAAAAAGGCATAGGTCGCAAATGGTAAAACCAAGGTTGGCCCTTGCTGGAGGAGTTTTATTCAAGGCGAACTGTCAAGGGGGTCCCATAAATCACCCGACCGCGTAAGGAACGCAAACTCAAGGAACATAATCCCGGTATCACAGAAACTAGGGCGGTAAGAGTGGAACAAAACACCAGGCATAAGGCCGAGCCTTCCACCCTTTACCAAATATATAGATGCATTAATTAAATAAGAGATATTGTGATAATCCAACATATCCATGTTCCAACATGGAACAACTTCAACTTGACCTGCAACTAGCAACGCTATAAAAGGGGCTGAGCAAAAGCGGTAACTTAGCCAAACAATGGTTTGCTAGGAAAGGATGGTTAGAGGCTGACATGGCAAAATGGGAGACATGATATAGCATGTGATAGGTAGCGGAGCATGGCAATAGAGCGAACAACTAGCAAAGCAAAGATAGAAAAGATTTCGAGGGGTGATCATCTTGCCTGCAAGGTTCTCAGAGTTGTCGAAAGCTTGATCCTCGTAAGCGTACTCGACAGGTTCCTCGTTCACGAACTCGTCTCCCGGCTCTACCCATGACAAGAACACAAACAAACGGAACCACAATCAACCACGAGAAATGCGCAAGCAACATGATGCAAAACATGTATGATATGCAAGATATGATATGCGATGCATATGCGTGCTCCGGAAGGGAAAATGATGAACATGGTAGTAACTTGGTAAACCAAGCATGCCACTGGAAAGATGAGATGATTTCGGTCGAAATCGATATAAAGATCACCGGAAACGGATGCACGGTTTGCAAATGTCGAGCAAAACAAGAATGACACGAATCTGCGATTAACAGCATAATAGCACATAAAATGCAACAAACCACAATGCTACGGCACTCCAACATAGCAACGAAGCATATGGCAATAATTTAGAGGAGATGCTTGACAAAAGATGAACACTGAGCTACGGCTAGTTCACAACATATCAAGCTCAAACAAGCATGGCAAAAGAGCAAAAGATAACAGGTTCACAGACGGTGAAAAACTGGACATGGCAGAAAACAGCATCAGGTAGCAATGTTCCGAGCACGAAATCAACATGCTACAGGAACTTAACATAGCAAAACAAGGCATGGCAGTGTTCTACTAAAAGCATATGACAAAAGTCCCTTACTGACCATAAGCCAAAAAGGACCAGAAGATATGATGGAAAGCATGTAAATATAGCAAGTTTCGTTAACAGGTTTCAGATTTTGCAGAAAACAGAGCATGGCAGAAATAATAATATTTAGGCCTCTTTGTGAGCTTGATGCACTCACTACAGAGCAATGCATGACATACCAAGCATACCTACAGTAAGATGGCATGTTTATTAAGCTATCCATGGCAAGAAAAATTGCATAGCATGTATGGATCAACTACAATAAGCTTGGCAAAATTGCATATCCTGTTAAGAATCTGCCAGAAATATTTTATAGCAAAAGTAGAGCAAGATTGGGTCATGCTATCGCACTCCATAATTGCAAAAAATTGCAGGAACGGATCAATTACAACTATAGCTACAAAACATCCTTACTGAACATCTCCAAAATATGCATGGATATCTCTGTAGCATCAAGTTTATATGGCAACAAAATAACAGCAGATAAGGACTTGGAGAAATCACTGTCTCTGAAATCAGAAATATTACGGGGCCTACTTTGCATCCTTGTATTAGTCACGACAGAGATCACAAAAATACATGGACTAGACCACTGGAAAGATGGCATGGCATACTTCAAAACACATGTAGATCTCATGCCCATAAGATGCACAGATTTAAAGATACAAAAAATGACAAATCTCCAAGTTCTGATAAGAACCAGAGGATAACAGCAACTAGCCCTCTTCCAATAGAGATTTGGGCATCAAGATGACCTCTAATGAACATGGTGCAATTGAAAAAAATTAAGAGCATCATGAGATGAACAAATTCACATATTACACGCGCGAATCGGAGCTATGCGCAGAGAGTTACGCACTGAGGAACATAGGCATATGCTGTGAAAAATCAGTGACTTAGAGAAAAAACGGGGGGGGCTCGGGTCAACCTTGGTCAACGGATCTGGATCGGGCCCTTCGAGCTCGTGCTCGTCCGGAGCGACGCCGGAGGAAGGAGGCGGCAGGCCGGCGGAAGGCGGATGGCGCGGCGACCACCGGCGACGGGGCACGGCGGGACGGCGGCGGCCGGG
>NC_057811.1:194190674-194233230 GCF_018294505.1 Triticum aestivum | reverse complement strand
GTGGCAGCGCGCGATTCGTCGGGGCGCGGCGGCGGACGCGTCCGGCTCCGCCCGGACGTGTCCTGCGGCGGAGAGGGACGAGGGTTAGGGTTGGACTGCGTTTCGTTTTTCGGGATGCTCACATATTTATAGGTAGAGGGAGCTAGGAGGCTCCAAATGAGGTGCGGTTTTCGCCCACACGATCGTGATTGAACGACCTAGAGCATGGAAGAGAGTTTGGTGGGTTTTGGGCTGGTTTTTGAGGGGGTTTTTGCTGGACACACAAATGGACATGACGGATGCCCGGTTAACCGTTGGAGTATCAAACGACCTCCAAATGGAACGAAACTTGACCGGTGATCTCCGGGTGGTATAATAAGGCCACTTGACAAGCCTCGGTCCATTCCGAGAAAGTTTGACACCGGCACACGGAAGAAAACAAGAGGGGTGCACCGGAGGAGATAGGAGCACCGAATTGGAAAACGGACAACGGGGAAAATGCTCGGATGCATGAGACGAACACGTATGCAAATGCAATGCACATGATGACATGATATGAAAATGCATGACATGAACAAAATAAAAAATGAAAAATAAAAACCCCACAACGGAGGGAATATCAAGACACATAGCCGAAAATGGCAAGAGTCGGAGTTACAAATATGGAAAGTTACATGCGGGGTGTTACAAGGTATTAGTCCAACGAGAAATATGTTGACATTAATTACCAAAATCACCCAGGGAGCACTTGTGCTTTCAATCTCCCCCTTTTGGGTAATTGATGACAACATACATCAAAGCTAAGACATGTAACATGCATAGGCTCCCCCTACATGTATGCAATCATGTAAAGATGGAATATATGAGCATGTGAATGCATAAGCATGACAGAGCAAGCAATGAGTTACATGTATCTTGGCTATATGCATCAGAGTAAATGATGTGGTTAAAACGAAGTGTACCTTCATGTTTGTGAATCCTTCTTGCAAACGATATGTACATTAGCAAGAGATCATCATGCACATGAGTGTGATGCATATACTTACCTTGTGGTCTTGAGCTGGCTTTGGAAGAGGTTAACTTGAGAAAATAGGGTTAGATAACACAAGAACACTCTAATTAAAGCAATTTCAGAAAACCATAAGAGTACCAAGACTGGGATGACATATAATGGGTGAGTACTCAGTACTCTATTTAGATGCTGACATGTCCCCAAAGATTTTAAAGATATGCAATGAATTCCGAAATATTTTGTTCCCTAGAAATGGACTCTTTCTCCCCCTGAATCTGATATTTGATAATGGAAGAAGGTAGGGTAAGAGAAAATCAGAGCAAGAAAAATCAGAGCAGGAAATGGTGCAATCAACCATATATTGACATGTCTTTCCCTCTTAAAGACATGTCACTTCTCTCCTCTTTTGTTACACTAGCATCTGGAAGAGGTTAGATGTGCCCATATGATAAGCTTTGATGTGCTCTCTCTCCCCCTTTGATGTCAATTTCCAAGAAGGGTACTTCTTGAGCATGAGTCAACTAGGTTTGGTCCTTGAGACACACTACAAGAAGCATGTAGTTTAAGATGCGGGTAGAGGATAAGAATCATTGAGTTGAGCTGGAGAAGAAATTAAATATGCAGAATGCAATGAGAAAAAGTTTTTTCATTACTGAAATCAGTACGCCAATCTGTTTCCATCGGTGACACCGAGTTGGTAGTGTCATGGATGATGCATATCGGTCAGGCTGGGTTAGTCCATTTCGGTTGTACCAATGAACTGTCTACAAGATATCCTTGTAGTTCGGTAGCTGATAGGCTTGGATCACCTGAGCCTGAGTTGAATGCAGAGGAAAAGTTTTGTCAACTCACCTCACTTAGCAAATTAAATCTCACAAGGATTTGCAATGAATTAACTGAAAGATTTGCAATGAATTAGACACAGAAGTTACAGAGAAAAACATACATAAGAAAAGAGATCTAGATGAAGCTTGTTTTTGACAAGGGAACAAGATAACAAGAAATATATGCAAGGACAGGAAGTAATTGAACGAATAAACACTAGAGAACATCATCTAGAAGGGTCGGGCACAAATTCACCTATGTTAGAGTATATTGATTGAGGAGTCAAGTGATAACACTTGATCGTAGGTCATACTCATCATTTAAGCTCAAAATGGGGTTACCATTCTTGGTTTAAGCATTTTGATGTATTCACATCTCGTTGAGTTGCTTTGACCCATAACTTGGAGTAAAGCTTCTCTAAGATGGAATAATATACCTTGGGTTGTGTTGATGTTGATCATGTAGTTGAACTTGTGTTGGATGCTCAAGGTTGATGTAGTCCATCAAGAGTTTGGAGCACCACTTGTAGTTTGAGTTCATCTTCCTACATGGGATAGTTTTGCAAGGAAGAGCACTTGTGTATCCAAATGACAATCATGAGACTTGATACCAAATGAAATTTGATATATAGAAATTGTCCAAGGATATGTGTGCAGTGGATTCATGCTTCCTTGTATTCAACAACCATATAGTAGGAACTTGGTGATGTAGAGATTGCTCAAGATGTGAGTGACTTGCAATCTAATAGATTTTGGCTCATCCAAGTACCTACAAGGGTTAGATAACATGCAAAGGTACAAGTATAGATCCAAGACATATGATCATTATCATAAGAAAAATATCAAGGATTAGTCATAAATGGCTCATGCCTTGCATGTATCCAAATGGAGTTTCTACTCCAAGTTGGAGGCATCAATGATATTCAATTCACTTCTCAAATGGCAAAATACTTTCTCATCAAGCAGTTTGGTGAATATATCCGCCAATATCGTATCGGTACGAACATGCTTAAGATTGATGTCTCCTTTAGCAACATGATATCGAATGAAATGATGACGAACTTCAATATGCTTAGTTCGAGAATGTTGTACGGGATTATGAGCAATCTTAATAGCACTCTGATTATCACAAAGAAATGGAACGTGTTTCACATGTATCCCATAATCCTTAAGGGTTTGGGCCATCCAAGGTAATTGAGCACCACATGATCCGGCGGCAATGTATTCTGCTCCGGCGGTGGATAAGGATACCGAGTTTTGTTTCTTGGAGGACCAAGACACAAGAGATCTACCAAGAAATTGACAAATACCAGATGTGGACTTTATATCGACCTTGTCACCGGCATAGTCCAAATCCGAGTAGCCAACAAAATCAAAAGATGACCTCTTATGATACCAAGTGCCAAAATTTGGTGTATGAATTAAATATCTCACTTTCCTTTTCACGGCCTTAAGATGACATTCTTTAGGGGCCGCTTGATATCGTGGACACACGCACACACTGAGCATAATATCGGGATGGGAGGCACGTAGATATAACAGTGAACCAATCATAGAGTGGTAAACCTTTTGGTCAACCAGTTTGCCATCCATAGTCAAGTCAAGATCTCCACTAGTAGGCATGGGTGTTTTCATACCTTTGCTTTCTTGCTTGTTGAACTTCTTGAAAAGGTCCTTGGTATAATTGGTTTGAGAGACAAAGGTACCTTCCTTAGTTTGCTTGATTTCCAAACCAAGAAAGAATTTGAGTTCACTCATCATAGACATCTCAAACTTCTCCGACATTAGCCTTCCAAACTTTTCACTAAAATGAGGGTTAGTCGAACCAAATATGATATCATCCACATAAATCTGGCACACAAATAATTCACCATTAACCCTTTTAGTAAAAAGTGTAGAGTCAATCTTCCCAATTTCAAAGCCTTTTTCAATAAGAAACTTGGTCAAGCATTTATAGCATGCTCTAGGGGCTCATTTAAGACCATAAAGAGCTTTGTGAAGTTTGTAAACATGATCAGGTTTCTTGGGATTAACAAAGCCGGGAGGTTGTTTAACATAGTCTTCCTCTTCAATTTCACCATTTAGAAAAGCACTTTTAATGTCCATTTGGTATAAAGTGATATCATTGTGATTGGCATAAGCAAGTAAGATGCGTATGGACTCAAGTCTAGCAAAGGGGGCATATGTCTCACCATAGTCCATACCTTCGACTTGAGTGTAGCCTTGGGCGATGAGACAGGCCTTGTTTTGTACAACTTGTCCATCCTCATCTTGCTTATTCCGAAACACCCACTTGGTTCCAATGACATTGTGGTTGTCGTCTGGCTTTTCAACCAATGTCCACACTTGATTCCTCTCGAAATTGTGTAGCTCTTCATGCATAGCACTCACCCAATCCGGATCGCCAATAGCTTCTTCAGCCACTACTGCAGGATGGTCCAAACGCGACACTACGATCAGAGACACTTAGACGAAACTGTGTGCGATGCCATAATCGCAAACGATGGTGTAAAAAACTGTCAAAAAAGGTGCAAAATGTTTGCAATGACAGATGCATCAAACACGGTTCAGAATTTAGTTGCGTGTGCGATGCAGGGCATACGGTTCAGCTCAATTAATTGTTTGGGATGAGGAGGCACAAAAGAAATGGGCAGCCAGATGAAGGCGTGTGCGATATACAGCATACGGTTCACTGGGATGAACTGTGTGTGATTAGGCAACACAATGGAAACGGTTCAACTGAACAAGATGTGTGTGATATGCGGCAAACAGGTCCATAATCAGAAATATGTGCGAAGACCAATAATAACACAGACAATTGCTGCTAATAAGCTGTGAGAATTGCTTTGTATAAAGTAGAATGACATGTATATATATATATATAACTGAAATAAACATCCAATTACATAAGTGACTATATAGATCATTCGCACACACCTCAATAAACAATTACATGCATTCTAAAGTAGGAGAAACGATTGTCTAGTCATCTACTTCTTGTGACGCTCCCGCCACTGCTATGTGGCTCGATCCCTCGTCTGGGTGAGGAAGAAGACAGTTACTCATGTCAACGATCCGCCTGTACATCTCGTAGCTTGTGTACGCGTCCATGGCCGCGTACTTGACATGTTGTTCATCCAGTCTCTTATGCTACACACTGTGCCAGGCATTCTTGTCCTTATTGCTCTCTTCCTTCATCTTCACGTAGTAGGGGTCGATGATGGCCGAGGCGAGGTCAACCAAGGAGTTCAGTTTGTTTTTGTCGCTGCCCCAGACCTTGTAATGGTGTTGTATGTTCACAAGATTCGGGCATTTCAAGTCTGAAACCTTGAGCGCTTTTAGATCGTTGGTGGTGTCCACCGTAGCGAAACTGTAGTCTAAGCTTTTGGTAAACCTGGAGAAACGCTCGCAAGGCCTTGTGGAAAGGTGGAAGTGGTAGACGAGGATGTCATGTCGCACGCACAACTGGGCGACGGCAACCTTCTGATCGTGCCCGGCATGACCGATGGTGTACTCGAGGTCGAAGCCGACCACTCGGTACTTGTCCTCGACAAGGAACTGCTCCATAGTTTGGATGGAGCTCTCCACCGAGACCGGATCATTCGTGTACACCACCGGGAGGGCCTTCCCCCACACGTGGGTGTCCACTACATGATGCGTGGTGAACTGCCCGCTGTCTGTGGGAAACGACACCTATGGGATCACAAGAATCCCTACTACGGTTGCCAGGGCGCAGGGTTGCAAGAAGAGTAGGATTAGTAATCAGCACAAGGATCGTTTACCCAGGTTCAGGCCGCGAGGATGCGTAAAACCCTAGTCCTGCTTTGGTGGATGTATTGAGTGTTCTTGAGCCCTCCAACTAGCTATGGTGGCTGAGTCGTTCCAAAGAACCGAATCCCTCTCCAGTACGCCATGGGCCTCCTTTTATAGTCGAAAGGGGCTGCCACAGTGGCACACAGGAGCTGGAAAGGCATACAATGCTATGAGCTTATCGCCTGTATTACAGGACAAGACGCATTTAATGCATCACTTAGGTTCCCCTTGCTTTATTGGGGATGGGAACGAGGCCTGTCCCGTCCGTCGCCACTCCTCCTTACTTCGACACGTGCCCTGGCCAGTGATGCATGCGGCGCCATGTAGGCAGGCAGGCAGCTAAGGTGGCGCGGTGGTAAGGTCTTCACAAAGATCTCCATGCCGCCACGCAGGTGCTTGCTGAGTTGGCATGGAAGCTGCATGTTGCCACGCAGGTGCCTGCCCAGCTGGTTGGGCTGGCAGCTGCATGCGAAGAACGGTGGAGACTTGGCTAATGCAGGCCTGGAAGTGTCCCTGATGGCGTCCTTGGTGAGGGCCTTGCCGGGTGGCCCGGCAAGGGCCTTGCCGTGGCATGCTGTCGTCCCCGGCAAGGATCTTGCCGAGGGTCTTGTGGCTCTCCTCGGCAAGGATCTTGCCGAGGATTGTTGTCTTTTAATCCTCATCTGATCTTGAATATTCCTTGTCTTCACAAAGATCTGCATGCCACTATGGAGGTGCCTCCCGAGCCCTGGCCCAACGTGGTTGATGGTGTTGGGGACCGTGGGCTCAAGGGTGGTGCGCTCCGCTGGAGTTGGATGAGCTGCCCCGGCAAGGGCCTTGCCGGGGCTGCCCCGGCAAGGGTCATGCCGGGGGAACCTGCTTCGTCCCTCTGCCCTTTGTCGTCTCGGCCTTGGCGTTGCTCTGGCTGTCTTGGGCTTTGGTTTCACCTTGGTTCACCTCCCCTGCTCTGCTTGGTGCCGCCGTGGGCGCGGCTCCGACTGTCCGTGCACAGGTAAAGGGGCACAAAGGTGTGCCCCTTCTTTTGTACACCGATAGGAGCCCCCGGGCCAGGGCCACACATAAGAGCGACACGTTGTTGGGCCAGGCCCAATACGGTGTGCGGGCAGGCGGGGCGGTTTTTACCTCGGTAAAACTTTCCATCTGCTGCGCTTCCCCACGACCTGCATTGAATGCGGGACGTGGAGGGGTGCGCGTGACGTGGGCGGTATGCTTGGGGCGGTTCCCGCATGCATGCGTCACATCGTGGTAAAGAGGCGCCTCGCGCCTTCCCCATAAAAAGAGGGAGGCGTGGAGGCGCGGCTCATTTACTAGATGGACTCGGGTCACAGTCTTTAAGGAGCCCACGCCCCCCCCCGATCACGGGGCGGGGAACGGTCGCCTCACCCATCTTTTCGACCCTACACGCTCGCCACGCGTCCTTCATGCAGGTGGAGAGCTATGGAGGCGGGAAACTGGGCCGTCGCTGGTTGGGGCAGCGGGTCGGTCCCGATTCCCTGCGCCCCCGATGGCTGGATTGGCTGAGCGGGGCGGCCGAGCCCCGACCCCGCCCCTTTATAAGGAGAGGGAAGGGGGGAATGGAACTCCGCACTCTTCTATCTTCTATCTCCTCCTGCTTCTGCTTCTTCCTCTCATCTGCCATGGAGAAGGGGAACCCGGTCCCTCGATGGTGGCGGCGAGGGTCGCCGCTCGACAGCGCGTCCCTCCTCCTCCTGAGCCCGCGGTGGCGGAGCCGGCTGCGAGGGGAAGGGGGAGGGGCGAGGCCGTGGGCGAGGTCGTGGCAGAGGTTGTGGTGCCCGAGGAAGAGGAGGACGGGGCGGCGCGCCGGCCTCGCCCCCGCCAATGATGCCTTTCCCGATGGAGGGCCACGTTGGTGACCAGCCTCGCGATTTCTTTATCAGGCTGCGCCGGCCTCCACATCGCCGTCTTCGTCTTCCCTTCCCGTTTGCTCGGGAGATGGAGCGTGACCCGCCCCAGACCCTCAGATTGCACATGAGGGGCTGCGGGAATGGGGGCACGCGGGTCAACGTCGACTTCCCGTCTCCTCGGTTCATTTACCTCCGCCGTGGATGGAAGACGTTCGCTCGCATCCACAGCCTGACGGCGGGGCTCATCCTCTACTTCAATTTAATGGAGGACGGCCTGCTCTCCGTTAAGGTCTTCGGAGATCTTGGAACTCGCCTGAAGTGCTGCGTGGAGAGCTCCTCCGATGGAGATTCCGACGATGGAAGCTCTTCCTCGAGCGAAAGTGACGAGGAGGACAGCGGGGCAGATGACGGGGACGAGTCCGACTAGGCGTCGGACGCCCCGCGCATGGGCGGGTGCGGCAGCAGCAGCATCTGCACCTGGCCGCTCCTCCAGCGGAGTTTCGCCGGGGGAGGGGCCAGCTCCTTGAACTTCTCGGTGACGTCTCCTTGGGCGGCTGGCGTCGGGGGGCTGCGGAAGAGGAAGAGGGCGGGTGGCAAGGCCGTCAACTCAGAGTACGCGGACACCGACGCCTTCGTCGCGTGTTCGGCAACCTGCCGCCTCGTCTTCCAGCTCCTTTCCAGACACCGTCATCACCGGCCCATCCGTGGGCAGCCACCGAGGTGTTCTCTTGGTGCTTTCTGCTGCTCGTAGTTCGCCTAGGCGCCCCTTTTGCCCTTTCGCCTCCTTGACCTACCTCCTTAGGAGAGGGACAAGAAAGGGATCACGGACATCTCATCTCTTTTTTAGTGTAGCCTTCGGGACTTGTTAGATTTAAAGCTTGTAATCCCCTTGTTCATGTTTTTCTTTCCGTACGAATTGTACCTGTATGGGACGTTTTTAATGAAAAAGGGTGCTTGCCTGGTTCTTCGTGCGTGAGCGAGGCCCATGCCAAGGATGAATCCTTGTTATTTTCATAATAAACGTTATCGCCCGGCAATAGGCCTTGCCGTTTCTCTTCTTCAGCCGACCGTTCTCGCGCCTTTGGCGGAGGCAGGGGCATAGTAGAGTTAGGCTCCTCGTTCATCTCTTCGCCACCGCAACTACTACCAAACTCCGACCAAGGAAGTAACTCTCGGGTATAGGTAAAAGGGAGTATGGTGGTTTTTAAGATATAAACGAGGCTTCACATGTCCCAGTTCCATACGGAAACGTACAGCAGGGGGATGAAAAACTTATCTGAATCCGCAGCCCCCGACAAGCTTGGCTCGCCGTGGTTGGATCCTTACATCTTCAGCCCCCGGCAGCCTTGCCTTGCCGGGGTCGGAGCGCCAGTTCATTCTCCTTTTCCCAAGTGGCTCAGCAGAAGTGCCCTGCGAACCAAAGAAAACAGAAAAGACGCACACCCGACCTCTAGGCTAGGGGTTAGTCGCCACTAAGCACTATCAACCCTAACCGAGGAAGAGACTCAACCTAGCATGCATGCTATAACTTAGGGCGCCAGCGCTTCATTTATTTATGCTCAGGGTCTGCGCTTGGCTTTGTACAGAGGATTACATGCCTTGCCGGCAAAGCTTGTACAAAAGGTGGCTTGCCGGGAGGCCCGGCAAACCGCACCTTATGGGTAAAACTTGCGAAGATGCGCGATGTTCTAGGAATTGCTCACTGGGACAGCATCTTCGGTCTCCAGGCGGACTGCGCCGGGCCTGGTGACTCGTATTACCCGATAAGGGCCTTCCCACTTCGGCGTCAACTTGTTGGTATTCTTGGCCGACTGAATGCGCCGAAGAGCAAGGTCGCCTTCCTCAAAGCTTCGGGCATGAACCTTGCGGCTATGGTAGCGGCGCAAGGCTTGCTGGTAGCGTGCTGCTCTCACAGCCGCCCGAAGATGAACTTCCTCATGGAGCGTTGCGTCATCTTGCCGCAACTGCTCTTGCTCAAGCTCATCATAAGCGAGCACTCGAGGTGACCCGTATATGAGTTCCGTGGGGAGAACTGCCTCCGCCCCATATACTAGGGCAAACGGTGTCTGACCGGTGGCTCGATTTGGCGTCGTTCTGATCAACCAAAGAACCACCAGCAACTCATCAATCCAGCGCCTTCGCTCTTGTGCAGCCTGTCAAAGGTCTTCGTTCTCAGGCCTCGCAACACTTCAGCATTCGCCCTCTCTGCTTGGCCGTTGCTCCGGGGGTGTGCCACGGAAGCAAAACAGACCTTGCTACCGAGGTCTTGAACGTACTGCATGAAGGAGTGGCTCGTGAACTGCGTGTCATTGTCGGTGATAATTCTGTTAGGCACACCAAAGCGGCAGACCAGTCCCTTGAAGAACTTGACGGCTAACTGTGCTGTCACCTTTCTCACCGCTTCCACTTCCAGCCACTTTGTTAACTTGTTGATTGCAACGTACAAGTAATCAAAGCCCCCGATAGCACGGGGGAAGGGGCCCAGTATATCGAGCCCCCAGACCGAGAATGGCCAGGAGAGAGGGATTGTTTGAAGGGCTTGAGCTGGTTGATGAAGCTTCTTTGAATGGAACTGACACGCTTCACACTTGGTTACTAGTGTCATCCCATCCTGGAGGGCGGTGGGTCAGAAGAAACCTTGCCGGAACGCCTAGCCGGCAAGGGCCCTTGACCCTATGTGGGAGCCACATACACCTCCATGTATCTCCGCCAACATCTCCAGTCCTTCCTCCCGGGGGATGCACTTCAATTTCACACCGTTCGGACTTCTCCTGTACAGGACGTCATCGACGAACTGGTACAGGGCAGACTGACAGGCTACTTTTTCCGCTTCTTCCTGCTCCTCGGGAAGCTCCCCTGTTTGGAGGAATCAGACGGTATGCTGTGCCCATGCCGGAGCCTGGGGCTCGACGACAAGGACCAAAGGCATCTCTTCTGCCATGGGAGCGGATGTCTCCACGGCCAGGGCTTGACGCCCTGCCGGAGCCAGTTGCTCTTTGGCAGGCTCAGTGTGCACAGCAACATCCTTGCCGGCAGCCCCAGGGGGCTCGGCGGGAAAGTACTTGTCCGGACCTGATTTCCTCCGCTTGTTCTGGCCCGTTGATGGTTCGACGGATGGCTGAGTTAACCGGAGCAAAAAGGTACCTGGTTCCACAAGTAGCTTGAATGCAGCACGCTTTGACAGGTAATCGGTGATGTCGTTCTCCGCTCAGGGAACGTGCTCCGCTTGGATACCGTCAAAGCACTCCTCCAGCTTCCTCACCTCATCTACGTAGGCCTCCATCAATGGGCTCTGGCGATCCTTGTTGACTTCCCTGACGACAAGCTGCGAGTCACCCCTGACGATGAGCTTCTTCACCCCGAGGTCTGCCGCGATCCTTAGACCGGCAAGCAACCCCTCGTACTCAGCAGTGTTGTTTGTGGAATCTCCCGGGAAAGTGCATCTGGATCACATACTTGAGGTGCTCTCCGGTGGGTGCGACAAGCAGCACACCGGCACCGGCGCCTTGCAGCGAGAAATCCCCATCAAAGTACATGATCCAGTCGCGGTCTGCTTCCTTGCCGGGGAGAGCGGTCTGCTAGATTTCTTCGTCGGGCGTTAAGGTCCATTCTGCAATGAACTCCGCCAAGACCCTGCTCTGGATTGTCGAGGTACTTTCAAACATTAACCCAAAACTCGACAACTCCAGGGCCCATTCCACAATCCTTCCGGTCGTATCTGGGTTATGTAGTATCCGTTGCAACGGGAGGCGGTGACGACAGTGATCTCGTGGGCTAGGAAGTAATGACGCAGCTTCCTCGAGGCCATAAGGAGGCCGAAGAGCAATTTCTGCACACCGGAGTACCTCAACCTAGCCCCCTGCAAGAGGGAGCTGACAAAGTAAACCGGGTGCTGCATCATCTTCTTCTTCTGCACCACCTCACTTGACAGCGCGGGCACTACCTTGGTGGTATCAGACTCTGCCGGGGGCCTCGCCTTGCCGCCACCAGGCCCTGCCGGGGGAATCTTTGGCTTGCCATTCACTGGTTCTACCGTCACCACTGCCTCCTCATGGACCTCCCTCTACGCCACCAGTGCAGCACTGACCACTTGATTCGTCACCGCCAGATACAGCAGCAACGACTCTTGTGGTTTAGGCGCAACCAGTATTGGCATAGAGGAAAGGTATTTCTTCAGATCCTGCAACGCCGCCTCGGCTTATGGGGCCCACTCCATTGGGCCTGCCTTCTTCAAGATTTTGAAAAGGGGAAGGGCACGCTGGGCGGAATTGGAGATGAATCGACTCATGGCGGCGACGCAGCCGGTTAGCCGACGCACATCTTTGATCCGCTTGGGCACCTCAATCTGCTCAATAGCCTTGTTTTGTCTGGGTTTGCCTCGATCCCGCGCTGGGACACAAAGAATCCGAGAAGCTTGCCGGACGGAATACCGAAGACACACTTCTCAGGGTTCAGCTTATGGTTGATCTTGCGCAGCTTGGCAAACGTCTCTTCCAGATCTTGCACAAGAGTTGCCCCGTCCTTAGTTTTGACCACTATGTCATCCATGTATGCTTCCATATTTCTATGGAGCTGGGGTTCAAAACCAATTTGGACTGCTCTTGCAAACATCAAGCCAGCACTCTTCAACCCGAAAGGCATCCGTAAAAAGCAATACGTACCACATGGGGTGATGAATGTTGTCTTCTCTTCATCCTCTCTTGTCATGAAGATTTGGTGGTAGCCCGAGTAGGCGTCGAGGAATGACAGCAGATAACACCCGGCCGTGGAGTCAACAATCTGGTCGATGCGCGGCAACGGGAAGGGGTCCTTAGGACAAGCCTTATTGATATCTGTGTAGTCAATACACAGTCTCCACTTCCCATTTGCCTTGCGCACCACTACCGGATTGGCCAACCATGTCGTCTGGAGCACTCCTCTCAAACCTGCCGCTTCCAACTTCCTGATCTCCTCTGTGATGAATTCCTGCCTCTCCAGAGCCTGCTTTCTGGCCTTCTGCTTGACGGGCCGCGCATGAGGACAGACAGCTAGGTGGTGCTCAATCACCTCCCTGGGAACACCGGGGATGTCGGATGCTTACCACGCAAACACGTAGACATTCGCCCGCAGGAAGGTGACGAGCGCGCCTTCCTATTTGCTGTCAAGGGTGGAGCCTATGGTGAAGGCCCCTCCCGAGCCATCCTCCCTGACGGACACCTTCTTGGTCTGCGGTGGCTCAACTCTGGATTTCTTGCTCTTGCCGGTAGAGCTCTCTGGCACGTCCTCGACGGTAGCACAACACTCTGAGGAGGTTCACTTGCCGGAGTGGGTGCGAGAGGTCTTGCCGGGTTTCTTCTTCCCTCTCAGGCCTTCGGCGGCAGGAGCAAGTGCCTTGACGGCAGCTGCTGCAACTGCTTCCTGGTAGAGTTGGTCGGCGCGAATTAGCGCGTCCTTCTTATCGGAAGGGACGGAGATGATGGTCAACGGCCCGGGCATCTTTAGCATGTTGTAGGTGTAGTGCCAGGCGGCCGGGGATCCCGTTGTAGGGCAAGGGGATCTCGGCCATGTCGAAGACGATCCTCTCCGTCCTGTAGTTCAACTCTCCTCCAAACGTCACGGGCAGTGTGACCTTCCCCTTCGGCTAGCTCCTCCCCGGATTGAACCGTTGAAACGTGCCCGTTTCCTCGAGGTCTCCATCGGGAATTTGCAGCCTTTTGATCACGACGGGCGAGATCAAGTTTAGGCCGGCCCCACCGTCGACCAACATCTTGTTCACCTTGAGGTTGCGTATCGTTGGTGAGACCAACAATGGCAAACACCCGACCGCGGTTCTGCGGTCAGGCTGGTCCTCGGCGTCAAAGATGAGGGGCGTGCTAGACCACTTCAGTGGCTTCTGAGCGTCGAACGACGGCTCTGCTGCTGTAATCTCACGCACCCACTCCTTGAGCTGGCACTGAGAAGTATGCGGCGAGGCGCCACCATCGACGCACATGGCCTCCGTAGCCTTCTGGAACTCTGGCTCACCGGACTCGTCGTGATCATCGTCTTCTTGCTTCTTGTCACGGCCCCGGGCGGGCCTCTCTTGCTGGTTGTCCTTGCTAGGGCGGCCTCCTTGGCCGCCACGCTTCTTGCCGGATCCCTCGGCACCGTCCTGACCTTTCTCCTTGTCCCGCCTCTCATACTCGGCCTTTTGCTTTTCAGCAAACAGCTCGACTTGCCGGCAGTTCTGGAGTTCGTGGCCCTTGGTGCGGTGGATCTTGCAGTACTGCTTGCCGGAGCCCCTGGCCTATCGGCAGCTGCTATGGCCCGGCAGGCGGCGCACCCGGCAATCTCCTTGTCGGGGCCGTCTGCCTTGACCTTCTTGGCAGTGTCGGTGTTGTCAGATCCTTCAATGGCAAGTACAGCCTTGCCCTTGTGTTTCCTGTTGCGACGCCGGCCCTTCTTCGTCGGGGCGGCGGCATCTTCGTCGGTAGAGTCGGTTTCCGTGCCGGCGTCTTCGCCGGGGTACTTCCTTCCCTCTTTCGCCCGGGCGTATCTATCAGCCAGAACATAGAGTTTGGCCACATCCTTAACCTTGGTCATCACCAGCTCTTCGCGCATCTTGCGGTTGCGCATGTTCTGATGGAACGCACTGATCACGGTGGCGGGATGAACATCGGGGATGTTGTACTGCACCCGGCTGAACCTCGGGATGTACTTGCGCAGGGTTTCCCCTTCCTTCTGGGGAATGATATGCAGATCACTGGCCTGGCCATGAGCTTGGTGGCCTCCTGTGAAGGCGCCAACGAACTCATGGCACATATCCGACCTAGAAGAAATGGAATCCCTCGGCAAGTGCATCAACCAAGACATAACATTGGGCTTCAGTGCTAGCGGGAAATAATTGGCAAGCACCTTGCCATCGCGAGCTCCGACAGCCCGCATCGCGATGGTGTAGATGCTGAGGAACTCGGACGGATGGGTCTTGCCAGTGTAATTCTCACCGACGTCGGGCTTGAACGTGCGGTGGGATGGCCACTGGAACTGCCGCAGCTCGCGGGTAAAGGCCGGGTAGCCCACCTCATAAGGTAGGCCGCCGGAGCCCCCCGGTGCTGGGTGGTCCATAGCGGGTCCTGCCCGGTTGTCCGACTGGTGGCGTGTATCACGCCGGCGCTCAATAGTGGTTCGAGCATCTTCGTGAGCTCGTTCTCGAAGAACTTGGCACTGGCCGCGGTGGGTCCGCGGGTCGGACGACGCTATAGAGATGTTATCACAAGCGTCGTCACGACGGGCCGACGCCCATGGCGGCTGGCGAGGAGGAGGAGAGTGCACCGTGACTGGAACACCCCCGGTCCTCCCAGCGCTGGCATGTTGTGGCTCGATGGAGTGCCGGCCCGAGGGTCCCGCCGGTCGCGGATCGTCTTTGTTGGCGACAGCGACGAGGCTGCGGATGGTGGCCCTCCACTCGTCGAGCTTCTCCGCAGCAGGAGGGAAGTCGAGGAGTAGCTGCGCACGCGCCAAAGCTTCTGCTAGCATGGGTGGCGGTGACAGCTGCGTGGAGCGTGGCGCACTTCGACTTCTAACCACGTTAGAAGGAGCTCCATCACGACCCAGCGGCTGCGCGCCATTTTCGCCAGCACTTCGGCAGCCATGCTGAACTCCTTCGTCCTGCGGACGACGCACAGGGCTCTTCCCACGGCAATGCCCAGGGTCACTGGCGTGGTGACGCTGCTCGTCACGCACACCATGGAAAGCGCGCGCAGTGGTCGCCGGTGTGGGCGTCTTGGAGGTTGCTGCGCCGCCCGTGGGTGGCACAACGACACTCCTGGAGGGCCCCGGGCCGCCTGCGGGGGGCCCAGCCCCATCTTTAGACTTGGTGATGTGCGGCCCATCGCCTGGTGCACGAACGGCGCCGCTCGCCAGGCTCTGACTGCCAGGGCGATGCTGGTGCTCGCGGACCACGGCTCGGGTTCTGTCCGCGACCAGGCCGCTGCTCGCCCGTACTGGCACGGGCTGTTTGGCCCCCGACGAGCCGATCGCCGTGGCCGTCTTCTTCTTGGGAGCCATGGCGATGAAGAAATGCTAGGCTAACTACTAGACCAGATTCTCACAATTGCACCCCCTACCTGGTGCGCCAAAGATGTCGGTGGGAAAGGACACCTATGGGATCACAAGAATCCCTACTACGGTTGCCGGGGCGCAGGGTTGCAAGAAGAGCAGGATTAGTAATCAGCACAAGGATCGTTTAACCAGGTTTGGGCCGCGAGGATGCGTAAAACCCTAGTCCTGCTTTGGTGGATGTATTGAGTGATCTTGAGCCCTCCAACTAGCTATGGTGGCTGAGTCGTTCCAAAGAGCCGAATCCCTCTGCAGTACGCCATGGGCCTCCTTTTATAGTCGAAAGGGGCTGCCACAGTGGCCCACAGGAGGTGGAAAGGCATACAGTGCTACGAGCTTATCGCCCGTATTACAGGACAAGACGCATTTAATGCATCGCTTACGTGTCCCCTTGCTTTATTGGGGACGGGAACGAGGCTCGTCCCGTCTGTCGCCACTCCTCCTTGCTTCGACACGCGCCCTGGCCAGCGATGCATGCGGCGCCATGTAGGCAGGCAGGTAGCTGAGGTGGCGTGGTGGTAAGGTCTTCACGAAGATCTGCATGCCGCGATGCAGGCGCTTGCTGAGTTGGCCTGGAAGCTGCATGTTACCATGCAGGTACCTGCCCAGCTGGTTGGGCTGGCAGCTGCATGCGAACGGCGGTGGAGACTTGGCAGATGCGGGCCTGGAAGTGGCCCTGCTGGCGTCCTTGGTGAGGGCCTTGCCGGGTGGCCCTGGCAAGAGCCTTGCCGTGGCGTGCTGTCGTCCCCGGTAAGGATCTTGCCGGGGGTCTTGTGGCTCTCCTCGGCAAGGATCTTGCCGAGGATCGTTGTCTTTTAATCCTCATCTGATATTGAATATTCCTTGTCTTCACAAAGATCTGCATGCCACTATGGAGGTGCCTCCCAAGGCCTGGCCCAACGTGGTTTAATGGTGTTGGGGACCGTGGGCTCAAGGGTGGTGCACTCCGCTGGTGTTGGACGAGCTGCCCCGGCAAGGGCCTTGCCGGGGCCGTGGAGGCTGCCCCGGCAAGGGTTTTGCCGGGGGAACCTACTTCATCCCTCTGCTCTTTGTGATCTCGACCTTGGCGTTGCTCTGGCTGTCTTGGGCTTTGGTTTCACCTCGGTTCACCTCCCCTGCTCTGCTTGGTGCGGCCGTGGGCGCGGCTCCGACTGTCCGTGCACAGGTAAAGGGGTACAAAGGTGTGCCCTTCTTTTGTACACCAACACCCGTCGTTGTCGTCGTCGGCCGCTGGGAGCGCCATTGGAGCCACAGGGAGAACCATTGGAACCGCTGGATGTCCTCTCTGTATGTGTCCTCGTGGGCGTGCTTACTATGTCGTGTGAGATGAGAGATGAAGGTCAATAGCCGCAGGAATAAAAGGTGGTCGGGCGGCGTGGATTCTCGCGCCGCGCCCGGTGCAACCGCTTGCACACGAACGTCCATGATCGTGTGCCGGCCCCAAACACTGGCAGCGCACGTGGAGGGACGAGGGCAGAGCACCCGAAGGGACGCGAGAGCAGAGCGCGCGCGGCGGGACGCGAGAAGTGTTCGCACAGTGGGACGCGAGCAGAGCGCACCGCGGGCGCCTGAACCGCAAGCAACCACACACATAGAGCAGTTGAACAGGCAGGAAATGTGTCGCCTACAAGCCAGCCGACAGTTGCGTCGCTGCGTAGAGAGTGGCCGTGTGGTACTGCTACCTCTCGAGCATGCATTGGTTTTCCCTTGAAGAGGAAAGGGTGATGCAGCAAAGTAGCGTAAGTATTTCCCTCAGTTTTTGAGAACCAAGGTATCAATCCAGTAGGAGACTACACGCAAATCGCCTAGTACCTGCACAAACAATCAAGAACCTTGCAACCAACGCGATAAAGGGGTTGTCAATCTCTTCACGACCACTTGCAAAAGTGAGATATGATAAAGGAAATACGATAAATATTTTTGGTATTTTTGTTGTATAGATTGGAAAATAAGATTGCAAAATAAACGGCGACAGAAATAGCTAGTTGACGGGAAACTAATATGATGTAAAATAGACCCGGGGGCCATAGGTTTCACTAGTGGCTTCTCTCAAGATAGCATATATTACGGTGGGTGAACAAATTACTGCCGAGCAATTGATAGAAAAGTGCATAGTTATGATGATATCTAACACAATGATCATGAATATAGGCATCACGTCCGTGTCAAGTAGACCGAAACGATTCTGCATCTACTACTATTACTCCACACATCGACCGCTATCCAGCATGCATCTAGAGTATTAAGTTCATAAGAACGGAGTAACGCATTAGGCAAGATGACATGATGTAGGGGGATAAACTCAAGCAAGATGATATAAACCCCATCTTTTTATCCTCGATGGCAACAATACAATACGTGTCGTTTCCCTTTCTGTCACTGGGATCGAGCACCGCAAGATTGAACCCAAAGCTAAGCACTTCTCCCATTGCAAGAAAGATCAATCTAGTAGGCCAAACTAAACCGATAATTCGAAGAGACTTGCAAAGATATCAAATCATGCATATAAGAATTCAGAGAAGAACCAAATAATATTCATAGATAATCAAGTTCATAAACCCACAATTCATCGGATCTTGGCAAACACACCGCAAAAGAGTATTACATTGAATACATCTCCAAGAACATCGAGGAGAACTTTGTATTGTGATCCAAAGAGAGAGAAGAATCCATCTAGCTAATAACTATGGAGCCGATGGTCTGTGGAAAACTACTCACACATCATCGGAGAGGCTATGGTGTTGATGTAGAAGCCCTCCGTGATCGAATCCCCCTCCGGCAGATCGCCAGAAAAGGCCCCAAGATGGGATCTCATGGGTACAGAAGGTTGCGGCGGTGGAAAAGTGGTTTTTTGGACCCCCTGGATGTTTTAGGGTATAAGAGTATATATAGGCGAAAGAAGTTGGTCGGTGGAGCTACGAGGGGTCTACGAGGGTGGGGGCGCACCTACCCCCCTGGGCGTGCCCTCTTGCCTCGTGGCTGCCTCGTTCCTTCCTTGACTTCCACTCCAAGTCTCTTGGATTAGGTATGTTCCAAAAAAGATCCTCGCAAAGGTTTCGTTCCGTTTGGATTCCGTTTGATATTCTTTTCCTGCGAAACACTGAAATAGGCAAAAGACCAGCAATTTGCACTGGGCCTTAGGTTAATAGGTTAGTCCCAAAAATAATATAAAATAGCATAATAAAGCCCATTAAACATCAAAAAACAGATAATATAATAGCATGGAACAATCAAAAATTATAGATACGTTGGAGACATATCAAGCATCCCCAAGCTTAATTCCTGCTCGTCCTCGAGTAGGTAAATGATAAAACAGAATTTTTGATGTGGAATCCTACCTAACATAATTTATCAATGTAATTCTCTTTATTGTGGCATGAATGTTTAGATCCAAAAGATCCTAGACAAAGTTTTAATATTGACATGAAAATAGTAATACTTCAAGCATGCTAACCAAGCAATTATGTCCTATCAAAATAATATAGCCAAAGAAAGCTTATCCCTACAAAATCATATAGTTTGGCCATGCTTCATTTTCGTCACACAAAATGCTCCCATCATGCACAACCCCGATGACAAGCCAAGCAATTGTTTTATACTTAGCCTTTTCAAACTCTTTCAACTTTTACGCAATATATGAGCGCAAGCCATGGACATAGCACTATGGGTGGAATAGCATATGATGATGGGGGCTATGTGAGAAGACAAAAAAGGAGAAAGTCTCACATTGACGCGGCTAATCAACGGGCTATGGAGATGCCCATCAATTGATGTCAATGCGAGGAGTAGGGATTGCCATGCAACAGATGCACTAGAGCTATAGATATATGAAAGCTCATCAAAATAAACTAAGTGGGTGTGCATCCAACTTGCTTGCTCACGAAGACCTAGGGCATTTTGAGGAAGCCCATCATTGGAATATACAAGCCAAGTTCTATATAATGAAAAATTCCCACTAGTATATGAAAGTGACAAAATAAGAAACTCTCTATCATGAAGATCATGGTGCTATTTCGAAGCACAAGTGTGGAAAGGATAGTAACATTGTCCCTTCTCTCTTTTTCTGTCATTTTTTTATTTTTTTATTTGGGCCTCTTTGGCCTTTTTTTTATTTGGGCTTCTTTGGCCTCTTTTTATATTATTTTTTTCGTCTGGAGTCTCATCCCGACTTGTGGGGGAATCATAGTCTCCATCATCCTTTCCTCACATGGGACAATGCTCTAATAATAAAAATCATCACACTTCTGTTTACTTACAACTCAAGAATTATAACTCGATACTTAGAACAAAATATGACTCTATGTGAATGCCTCCGGCGGTGTACCAGGATATGCAATGAATCAAGAGCGACATGTATGAAAGAATTATGAAGGTGGCTTTGCCACAAATACGATGTCAACTACATGATCATGCAAAGCAATATGACAATGATGGAGCGTGTCATAATAAACGGAACTGTGGAAAGTTGCATGGCAATATATCTCGGAATGGCTATGGAAATGCCATAATAGGTAGGTATGGTGGCTGTTTTGAGGAAGATATAAGGAGGCTAATGTGTGATAGAGCGTATCATATCACAGGGTTTGGATGCACCGGCGAAGTTTGCACCAACTCTCATGGTGAGAAAGGGCAATGCATGGTACCGAAGAGGCTAGCAACGATTTAAGGGTGAGAGTGCGTATAATCCATGGACTCAACATTAGTCATAAAGAACTCACATAATTATTGCAAAAATCTACAGGTCATCAAAACTAAGCACTACGCGCATGCTCCTAGAGGGATAGATTGGTAGGAAAAGACCATCGCTCGTCCCCGACCGCCACTCATAAGGAAAGCAATCAAAGAACACCCCATGCTTCAAATTTGTCACACAACGTTTACCATACGTGCATGCTACGGGACTTGCAATCCTCAACACACGTATTTCTCAATTCCACAATTACCCAACTAGCATGAATCTAAGATTACCACCTTTATATCTCAAAACAACTATCAAGTATCAAACTTATCATAGTATTTAATGCACTCTATATGAAAGTTTTTACTATAACCATCTTGAATGCCTATCATATTAGGACTAATTTTATAGCCAAAGAAAATTATCATGATGTTCTAAAAGACCCTCAAAATAATATAAGTGAAGCATGAGAGATCAATAATTTCTATAAAATAAAACCACCACCGTGCTCTAAAAAGGTATAAGTGAAGCACTAGAGCAAAATTTATCTAGCTCAAAAGATATAAGTGAAGAACATAGAGTATTCCAATAAATTCTGATTCATGTGTGTCTCTCCCAAAAGGTGTGTACAGAAAGGATGATTGTGGTAAACTAAAAATCAAAGACTCAAATCATACAAGACGCTCCAAGCAAAATGCATATCATGTGGTGAATAAAAATATAGCCTCGAGTAAAGTTACTGATAGACGAAGACGAAAGAGGGGATGCCTTCCGGGGCATCCCTAAGCTTAGGCTTTTGGTTGTCCTTGAATTTTACCTTAGGGTGCCTTGGGAATCCCCAAGCGTAGGCTTTTGCCACTCCTTATTCCATAATCCATCAAATCTTTACCCAAAAACATGAAAACTTCACAACACAAAACTCAAACAGAAAATCTCATGAGCTCCATTAGTATAAGAAAACAAATCACCACCATAAGGTACTGTAATGATCTCATTATTTATTTATATTGGTGTTAAACCTACTTTATTCCAACTTCTCTATGGTTCATACCCCCCGATACTAGCCATAGAATCATCAAAATAAGCAAACAACACACGAAACACATAATCTGTCAAAAACAGCACAGTCAGTAGCAATCTGATTTGTTAGAATATTTATGGAACTCCAAAACTTCTGAAAAACTAGGACAACCTGGATAATTTGTATATTGATCTAAGGCAAAAAGAATTGGTATTTTATCACGTTCTGGTGAATTTTAACAATTATATTCGTGAGCGCAAAGTTTCTGTCTTTTTCAGCAAGATCGAACAACTAATACCCAAGAAGATCCTATTGGTTCTACTTGACACAAACACTAATTAAATAATAAAACCACATATAAACAGAGGCTAAATGAATTATTTATTACTAAACAGAAACAAAAAGCAAGGAACAAAAACAAAATTGGGTTGCCTCCCAACAAGCGTTATCGCTTAACGCCCCTAGCTAGGCATAAAAACAAGAATAGATCTAGGTATTGTCATCTTTGGTATGCAATCCATAAGTGGATCTCATAATAGATTCATAAGGTAATTTAATTTTCTTCCTAGGAAAGTGTTCCATGCCTTTCCTTAATGGAAATTGGAATCTAATATTTCCTTCTTTCATATCAATAATTGCACCAATCGTTCTAAGGAAAGGTCTACCAAGAATAATAGGACATGTAGGATTGCAATCTATATCAAGAACAATAAAATCTATGGGCACACAATTCCTATTTGCAACAATAAGAACATCATTAATCCTTCCCATAGGTTTCTTAATGGTGGAATCCACGAGATACAAAGTTAGAGAACAATCATCAAATTCACGGAAAACTAGCACATCACACAAAGTTTTTGGAATCGTGGAAACACTAGCACCCAAATCACATAAAGCATAGAATTCATGATTTTTAATATTAATTTTAATAGTGGGTTCCCACTCATCATAAAGTTTTCTAGGGATAGAAACTTCTAATTCAAGCTTTTCTTCATAGGATTGCATTAAAGCATCAACGATATGTTTGGTAAAACCTTTATTTTGATTATAAGCATGAGGAGAATTTAACACGGATTGCAACAAGGAAATACAATCTATCAAAGAACAATTATCATAATTAAATTCTTTGAAATCCAAAATAGTGGGTTCATTGCTATGTAAAGTTTTGACCTCTTCAATCCCACTTTTACCAATTTTTAAATCAAGATTTAAAAACTCCGAATCATTGGGACGCCTTTTAACTAAAGTTGACTAATCTCCAGTCCCATATTTATCAAGATTCATATTCAGAAACAAAGATTTAATAGGAGACACATAAATCACTTTTAGATCTTCATCATTATTATCATGAAAACTAGAAGAACACGCTTTCACAAAGCAATCTTTTTTAGCAAGCATCCTAGCGGTTCTTTCTTTGCACTCATCAATGGACATTATCGTAGCTTTGAGAGACTCATTGATATCATGCTTAGGTGGAATAGATATAAGTTTCAAAGAATCAATATCAAGATAAATTCTATCCACGTTCCTAGCCAAATCATCAATCTTAGGCAATTTTTCTTCAAGCAAAGCATTGAAATTCTTTTGCGAATTCATAAACTCTTTCACACTAGTCTCAAAATTAGAGGGCATCTTATTAAAATTTCCATAAGATTTGTTGTAGGAATTACCATAATTATTAGAGGAATTACTAGGGAATGGCCTAGAATAAAAGTTTCCTCTATACGCGTTGTTACCAAAATTGTTCCTACCAACAAAATTCACATCCATTGATTCATTATTATTCTCAATCAAAGTGGAAAAAGGCATATCATTAGGATCAGAAGAAACACTCTTATTAGAAAACAATTTCATAAGTTCAGCCATCTTCCCAGTCAAAATATTAATCTCTTCAATCGCATGAACCTTTTTACTAGTAGATCTTTCGATGTGCCATTGAGAATAATTAACCATAATATTATCTAGGAGTTTAGTAGCTTCTCCTAAAGTTATTTCCATAAACGTGCCTCCTGCGGCCAAATCTAAAAGATTTCTAGAAGCAAAATTCAATCCGGCATAAATTTTTTGTATAATCATCCATAAATTCAAACCATGTGTAGGGCAATTACGTATCATTAATTTCATCCTCTCCTAAGCTTGTGCAACATGCTCATGATCAAGTTGCTTAAAATTCATAATATCGTTTCTAAGAGAGATGATCTTGGCGGGAGGAAAATACTTAGAGATAAAGGCATCTTTGCACTTATTCCATGAATCAATACTATTTTTAGGCAAAGAAGAGAACCAAGTTTTAGCATGATCTCTTAGTGAAAACGGAAATAGCTTCAATTTAACAATATCATTATCCACATCTTTCTTCTTTTGCATATCGCACAAATCAAAAAAATTGTTTAGATGGGTAGCGGCATCTTCACTAGGAAGGCCAGGAAATTGATCTTTCATGACAAGATTCAACAAAGCAGCATTAATTTCACAAGATTCAGCATCGGTAATAGGAGCAATCAGACTGCTAATAAAATCATTGTTGTTGGTATTGGAAAAGTCACACAATTTAGTATTGTCTTGAGCCATCGTGACAAACAATCAATCCAACATAAAGCACAGAAGACGCAAGCGAAAAGAGACGAACGGAAAAAAGGGCGAATAAAACGGCAAAGGTGAAGTGGGGGAGAGGAAAACGAGAGGCAAATGGCAAATAATGTAATGCGAGGGATAAGAGTTTGTGATGGGTACTTGGTTTGTCTTGACTTGAGCGTAGATCTCCTCGGCAACGGCGCCAGAAATCCTTCTTGCTACCTCTTGAGCATGTGTTGGTTTTCCCTTGAAGAGGAAAGGGTGATGCAGCAAAGTAGCGTAAGTATTTCCCTCAGTTTTTGAGAACCAAGGTATCTATCTAGTAGGAGACTACACGCAAATCGCCTAGTACCTGCACAAAGAATCAAGAACCTTGCAACCAACGCGATAAAGGGGTTGTCAATCCCTTCACGACCACTTGCAAAAGTGAGATCTGATAAAGATAATAAGATAAATATTTTTGGTATTTTTGTTGTATAGATTGGAAAATAAAGATTGCAAAATAAACGGCGACAGAAATAGGTAGTTGACGGGAAACTAATATGATGTAAAATAGACCCGCGGGCCATAGGTTTCAATAGTGGCTTCTCTCAAGATAGCATATATTACGGTGGGTGAACAAATTACTGCCGAGCAATTGATAGAAAAGTGCATAGTTATGATTCAGCCGAGCAATTGATTCTGCCGTGTCAAGTAGACCGAAACGATTCTGCATTTACTACTATTACTCCACACATCGACCGCTGTCCAGCATGCATCTAGAGTATTAAGTTCATAAGAACGGAGTAACGCATTAGGCAAGATGACATGATGTAGAGGGAGAAACTCAAGCAATACGATATAAACCCCATCTTTTTATACTCGATGGCAACAATACAATACGTTTTGTTTCACCTTTCTGTCACTGGGATCGAGCACCACAAGATTGAACCCAAAGCTAAGCAGTCTTCTTGCATCAGCCACACCTAATTACAAATAACCTTGGCCTCTCCATGCTCGTCATTTACATTTAAACTGCACACCCCCTTGTTGAGGTCTTACTCCAACTTCTCCCATTGCAAGAAAGATCAATCTAGTAGGCCAAACTAAACCGATAATTCGAAGAGACTTGCAAAGATATCAAATCATGCATATAAGAATTCGTAGAAGAACCAAATAATATTCATAGATAATCAAGTTCATAAACCCACAATTCATCGGATCTCGGCAAAGACACCACAAAAGAGTATTACATCGAATAGATCTCCAACAACATCGAGGAGAACTTTGTACTGAGATCCAAAGAGAGATAAGAAGCCATCTAGCTAATAACTATGGACCCGATGGTCTGTGGTAAACTACTCACACATCATCGGAGAGGCTATGGTGTTGATGTAGAAGCCCTCCGTGATCGAATCCCCCTCCAGCAAATCGCCGGAAAAGGCCCCAAGATGGGACCTCACGGATACAGAAGGTTCCGGCGGTGGAAAAGTGGTTTTCTGGCTCCCCTGGATGTTTTCAGGGTATAATTGTATATATAGGCGAAAGAAGTAGGTCGGTTGCCTCGTTGCTTCCTTGACTTCCACTCCAAGTCTCATGGATTGCGTTTGTTCCAAAAAAGATCCTCGCGAAGGTTTCGTTCCGTTTGGATTCTGTTTGATATTCCTTTTCATTGGAACACTGAAATAGGCAAAAAATTAGCAATTTGCACTGGGCCTTCGGTTAATAGGTTAGTCCCAAAAATAAAAAAAGAGCATAATAAAGCCCATTAAAGATCCAAAACAGATAATATAATAGCATGGAACAATCAAAAATTATAGATACGTTGGAGACGTATCAGGTACCACCTTCGTCGAGTCTATAGTCTCCTTTATATTCTGTGCCATACTTTGCCCTCAAATTTAACCAACAAAATGTTAATGCATGTTTAAAAATTATATAATTGGAAACTATGTTCAAATACAAATCCAACTATATAATCTTTGGCGACATGCATTCGTATTTTATTAGTTAAATCATACTTATAAACCAGGACGGTGGTACAGTAGGTAATTAAATCACAAATGTTTTTTTAATAACATATGTGTACGTGGCCTTTCGTCCTCCTCTCGCACGTCTTGTCATCCCGCTGCCGCAGACGGCTTACAGCGCAAGCTTGCGCAGCGCGCGGGGGCATTCTTTTGGCCAAACGGTAGCGCCAATGAATCGTCGGTGAGCGCTTTCCCGCGCAACCCCGCAGGTTCCCGCGCAAGCTTCCCACCTGACTTGGTGAAATCCCCCAAAATCCCAATGCTTACCGGTCTGCTATAAAAACCCTCACGGCCGGCGAGTCCGACGTCGCATTGTCCCTTCCATCCCTGTAGCTTATCTCGTCTGCTTCTCCCAGAATCGCCAATGGCACCGGTCTATCATCGTCGCTCAGCCACTCTGCCGTCATCAGAGGACAGCTCCAGCTAGGAGGCTACACCGCGGCGGCGGCGCAGTCCCTGGCGTAGTGTAGTGCACGTGGCGTCCCTGTTGGGTGTGCGCGGAACACCCAGCACACGCTCCGCCGCCGGTGCCCGTCAGCAGCTGTTGCCGCCCGCCGTTGCCGCCACACCACCGTCGAAAGCCAGGGCCATCGCCTGCTCCGCCACCGCGGCCCGAAGGCGGGAGGTGGCCGTCATGGCCGCCACCCCACTGCCGGCCACCGTGGCCATCACCCACTCCGCCACCGCGGCCCGAAGGCGGGAGGTGGTGGTCGTGGCCGCCACCCCGTCGGCCGCCGTGGCCGCCAGCCCACTGTCGACCGCCGGGGTCATCACTTGCTCCGCCACCGCCGCCCGAAGGCGGGTGGCGGAGGTGGATGCCCGCACGTGCGTCAGCGACATGCGTGCTACACCGAGTTCCTGCGGGAGGAGGAGGAGCGCCTCGTCGAGCATGCAAAGAGCCTTATCACCGCCGTGGCCGTGGCACACGCCGCCTCAGAGGCGAGGAATCAGGAGATCTATGAGGAGAACCACCGCTTTGAGAGTGGTCGTCTGGAGCGGCAGAGGGCGTTCGAGGTGAGCGTCGCTGAAGCTGCAACAGCGGCAGGCACCGCATTGCGGTTGCCCAGCTCGTCGGTAGGCTCCTCCTCCTCCGCCTGTTACTAAGCGTGCTCCGAAGAGGAGAGGCGGCCGGAAGTAGTAGAAAGCCCCTCCGCGGAAGTAGTAGTATTTAGGGCCTATTTTGTTCAGTTTATCTAACTATAGATGTGGTGGAATTGTACAACGTACTTAAAATTAACTAGTATATATAGTTGAACTAGCTATTTCAGTACGTGGTTGGCACCAATTGGGGAAAAGTTTGCTCGGGTCAGCTGTCGAGTTGAACTGTTTGTAAGAATTAAGAACAACTGCTTAATTGATGAATGAAATCTATGCTTAATTACTGAATTTTAGTTGCAAAAATTAGATACTGCTAGTGATTTTTACCTTCATATTTTGACAAATGGCAGTGTTACAAGGATTGACAAATCTTACCAACTTGTTTGTACGTGGTTGCACACGGGTCATCCAAAACAACCGTTTGCGTTGAAGGGATGCACAAATCCTGCGCTGCTCTCACTTTGCATACGGGTGTTCTATCTAAAACGTTTGCGATCAAGAGCTGCGGAAATCCTGCTCGGCACATTTTCTCTTGGCTTCCTGGGAAGTTGTCGGTTTGCATACAGGTGTTCTAACTAAAACGTCTGCGATGAGTGTTTTATATTTAAAAAGTGAATTAAACTGCGGCTTGGGAGCCATTAATGAAGAGGATGCGAGCAAGGCGGGCAGCCAAGGAAGTCACAGGGCTGGCTTCCCAGTGAGCCTACGCAGCGTACAGCTCGCACGCTTCCCGGTGAGCCTGCGCACTCAAGGACAGCTTGCACGCCTCTCGGTCATCCTGCGCACCGGACGGCGCTCGCTTGCCTCCCGTTCAGTCAAGGTCAAGCAACTGTCCGCACGACACCTCCTACAACCATTAAAACCAAGACATGTGGCATCATGTGAATGGTTAACAGAATTTTGGATTTACTAGAATTTAAAAACTAGGCATCTCAATGTTTTGCCGGCAATCAACGGTGCCCTGGTGTTTGAAATTCATTCCCATTTCTTGCATGGGACCTAAGCATGCACCCAAGGACACACATTTGATTTTTTAACCAATTTATATGCACTAGAGCATGTGCATGTAGTTCAAATTTGAATTATGCACATAAATGCATTGAAAACTCAGTTAATGCATAAAAATGTCCAAACGAAGCCCGAAAAATCACAAAAATTCACACAACACTCCTGTTGTTCTATGTTGACACGAGAAAAAAATTTGAAAGCAATAAGAGGCAATGGATATCATTTCGTCCCCAAAGGTGGGACATTCCCTACCAAAAACCATCAAGCTTGTTGTGAGAAGCTCCGGTTTGTGAGAAGCATATACCCAAACTTGCCCCAAATGGGACAAATTTGTACCACGGCATGTTGATGCCGCTCCATGATAGCATGCCAAGTTTCATGAATTTCAGACAAGTTTCGGATTTACTAGAATTTAAAAACCAGGCATCTCAATGTTTTGCCGACAATCAACGGTGCCCTGGTGTTTGAAATTCATTCCCATTTCTTGCATGGGACTAAGCATGCACCCGAGGACACAGATTTGATTTTTCAACCAATTTATATGCACTGGAGCACGTGCATGTAGTTCAAATTTGAATTATGCCCATAAATGCATTGAAAACTCAGTTAGTGCATAAAAATGTACAAACGAACCTCGAAAAATCAAAAAAAATCACACAACACTCCTGTTGTTCTATGTTGACATGAGAAAAAAATTGAAAGCAATAAGAGGCAATGGATATCATTTCATCCCCAAAGGTGGGACGTTCCCTACCGAAAACCATCATGCTTGTTGTGAGAAGCTTCAGTTTGTGAGAAGCATAAACCCAAACCTGCCCCAAATGGGACAAATTTTGTACCACGACATGTTGATGCCGCTCCATGATAGCATGCCAAGTTTCACGAATTTCAGACGAGTTTTGGATTTACTAGAATTTAAAAACCAGGCATCTCAATGTTTTGCCGGCAATCAACGGTACCCTGGTGTTTGAAATTCATTCCCATTTCTTGCATGGGACCTAAGCAAGCACCCAAGGACACAAATTTGATTTTTCAACCAATTTATATGCACTGGAGCGCGTGCATGTAGTTCAAATTTGAATTATGCGCATAAATGCATAAATATGTCCAAACGAAGCCCAAAAATCAAAAAAATTCACACAACACTCCTGTTGTTTTATGTTGACACGAGCAAAAAATTTGAAAGCAATAAGAGGCAATGGATATCGTTTCGTCCCCAAAGGTGGGACGTTCCCTACCGAGAACCATCATGCTTGTTGTGAGAAGCTTCGGTTTGTGAGAAGCATATACCCAAACCTGCCCCAAATGGGACAAAATTTGTACCACGGCATGTTGATGCCGCTCCATGATAGCATGCCAAGATTCATGAATTTCAGACGAGTTTTGAATTTACTATAATTTAAAAACCAGACATCTCAATATTTTGCTGGGAATCAACGGTGCCCTGGTGTTTGAAATTCATTCCCGTTTCTTGCATGTGACCTAAGCATGCACCCAAGGACACAGATTTGATTTTTCAACCAATTTATATGCACTGGAGCATGTGCATGTAGTTTAATTTTGAATTGTTCTCCTGAAATGGCTAGAAAACAAATTTAATGTATAAAATGTTCAAACGAACCCTGAGTAATTCCAATTCTTTTATGACACACATATAGTTGCATGTTCACTCCAGATAAAAGGTCTAGCAATTGAAACACCGTCCATTGCCGCTGTGTCCCCTTTACGTAATTCAAATCAAGATGAAAAATCAAGTAGATCGCACACAGTTTATTATCAGCAACCTGTGAGATCCAGCACAAAATATCCTGGAGCACCTTCGGTGTATAGTACGCCTATGGCTTACGCGAGAAGGTGCGTCGGCTACAGTCCATAGCCAGTGTCTCAAGCACACTAATTCGCTCCCCAAATATCATTTCACTGTTCAATCATCGTTGGTGAAAGATGGGCACGAGGACCCGCGTCGTGAGGGCAACTTCGGTGGCCCACTCCGGCGAGAGCGCGGCCGCAACCGCCATGCGCATGCTAACAAGGTGCATGAGCGCGGCCGCAATCTGCGATCGGGCGGCAAAGGCAGCCCAAACAACTGTTGTTGCTTCTCAGGTGGCGGCAGCAACATCTGCCTCGGGGATAGCAACTGGTGAGAGCGGCACAACAGCCGTCCATTCCGCAGCGGCGGCCTTAGCCCCGATGGAGGCCACCCACGCCCAGCTCCTGGCATTCACCGCACAAATCGAATGAAGCTTCTCCGACAACGGTCGGCAACCCATGGCCAAAGAGCTGGCAATCGCCGAGCGCGTTCGGGCAGCCATCCGTTCCTCCGCCACATACCTTGCGACGATGGAGCCCGTCGACGCCCAGACCGCGTCCGCCCACGCCCAGCTCGTGGCGGCCTTTTCCAAAGAGATGGCGGACACGCATGGCGAGATGCTTGCTGAGTATGGTGCGATGGATGCCATGGAGCCCCTTCCCCAAGAGACCGTCGGGCGCGAGCTGGACATGAAGGCGGTGGCGGAGATCGACGAGCACCAGCCATAGTAGTACTCTTTGTTTTGTTTAATTAAGAGCGCCGGTCTTTAATTTGTTAGAGTAATGTTTAGGTTAGCTAGCTTTGTTTAATTGTTGAACTTGCTCGATTAAGAAGTGTGGGTGTGCTGTAGTCTCCTTTGTGTACCCAAATTATGCAATGACGTGGATGACCACTGTAACCATGGAAATTCGAACCAAAACTTTTGACGTTCAAACTCATCACACACGGGTTAAGCTATCTGAATCGTTTGTGATGTCCACATATCGTACAAAGTTCTGAATAAGATGCCGTGTCTGATGACACTTTGCGCGCAAGTTTTTTCGCTGAAGCGATTCCAAATTTTAGGTTTCCGTGGAAATATCTACCTCCCCGCCCCCTCCCCCTTACCAAAAGCCACATTTCCCCCCTTTCCGCCTTCCTTTCCAAGTTGAAACCTTCATTCCTTGCTTGCAGCACCGCCGCCTCCTCGCCGGCGACCCTCCTTCACGCTGCTCGGCCTCGCCTATCCAGGCAGGTAATCCACACTCGACCCCCATCCTCCTCCTCCTTCCACATCCCACATGCCCGACCGTCGGCACGAGCGCGACACCTTCCACCCAAATCACCGACCCCTCGACCAAATATGTGCCACCATTCGTACTGACCCCCAGATCTTGGAGGAGCACCTTGCCATTTGCTAGCTACGCTGGTTAAGCATGCTCGGTTTACCCGTTGGGTGTGATGCTCCTGCCTTTCCTTCAAAAATTCTAGTGAATTGTGCTATCTAATTTTACCATGCAATCTGTTGCTCTAGTGTATATGTCCTATATGTCGTGCAGTGTAGTGCTCACTTATTAACTATTTTGTTAATTAGTTGTCGTCTTCAGTTAACTGTTTGGTTCAATTCTGCAAACGTGATGTTCAATTCTTCAGGCTGCAATTTTGTATTGTCTTCCATGTGAGAAATAAATCAAATTTATCTTTACAAAATTGTGGGTGCATTCTGTTATTGTATAGCATGTGAGGAATAAATTGAATTTGGCTGTAGTAAATACATGAGAAACAAATACAATTGCTACAATTGGCTGTAGTTAACTGTTTGGTTAACTGTCCGATCTTCTATTAGGAGTATGTTTTATTGTGCAATGTGGTGCTCAGTTAATGTTTGGTTCATTTGCTGTGGGGTTTAGTTAACAGCTTGGTTCAATTCTGCAATGCGATGTCCAATTGTCGTGGGTAGAATTTTGTATTGTTGTGCATGTGAGGAATAAATTGAATTTGGCAGCACTTAATACATGAGAAACATATACAAGTGCTATATTTCCTAGTTCTTAATCATGCTTGGTTTGGGTAAATGGGTTTTCCGTGTGGCTTGAATTAATCGGATGAATCTGCAATGTGCTTATTTTTCATCAACATATTTTACTGATAGCATGCGAAACCTTACTTAACCTGATGACTAACTACTTATATGTGTTGCAGGGAAACAATGGGAAGCACTGAGGTTTACAATCGAGGTTAGCACGTGCAAGGTCCGTTCTCTAATAGCACATTATTGTGCAATTACAGGAACCATTCTAATATTTTGGTTTTTAACAATTTGGTCTTGCACATGTAGGTCCTGCCGTCAAAGGTTTTGACCCACTGTTCGACCCTTTTTCCATATGGGGAAATGAGTTGTCCATGAATATCAATCAAATCAAGAAACTCAGAAAGATTGTTAGGATAAAGAAATTAGCGACAAAAAACAACAAGATCTTTGTCTGCACAATGAAGAAGACATCAGTTCACAACAAGATTGTACTAACTATTATACCTTCCCTTTTTTATTCCTTTGCCCCATTTCCAATATAGAGAAGATATTTATGCACATCCTTGTTTTCAGGCCTATCCAAAGCAGTTCACTGATGATTACCTCTCAAACCACCTCTATGGTCAGGAGGCGAGGAAGGTTTTCATACAACACCCACGGTTCAATATTGAAGTGTTCCTGAAGAGGACGAAGGATGGATGGTCAATCATCCACAGGCACTGGCCTAAAGTAGCAAAGACCTTCAACATGAATGAAGGCTCAATATTCGCCTTCTGCTTCAGCAGTTTTCCAGATGAGATGCATCTGTCTATATACCGTCTATGATGCTAATTTCGAAAGGTTCTACATGTTGCATGTAGAACTTGCTGCTGGTGCAGTTGTGTAGTGGGGTAGCTGAGTGCTGAAGCTATATCATGTTGTACTCTGATGTATTTCAATTATGAAATTACGCTTCCTTAATATGGAAATGAAATATATTGTGTGTGTAATATGAAATGTCAATTTGGATTATGAATAATCAGATAATTAGCCTGCTAATGGTGAATTAGGCTGCTAATTGGGTTTTGCTATTGCAAACGGTTGTTGAAAAAATACCGTGGGCGATGACCTCAGGCAACACACACAGTTTCTAGGAATAAACCGTGTTGGATCAATGAACAATCACACGCGACTTTCTCTTGAAAACTGTTTGCGTTAGGCCACCTTGCACAGACGTTTACCACATAAAAACTTTGTGTGATGGACAGCCTTTGCCACACAGTTTCTTCTACGGACCGTGTGTGATACATTCAATAACGCAAACGATTTAACGGGAAAAATTGTGTGTGATGTACCTGTGAACAAAACGTTTTCCTTGGAGGGACTGTGTGGGATGTACATACGAACAGAAACGTTTAGCGGGGACTGACTGTGTGGGATGTACTTGCGACCGGAAACAATTTTGCCGTACAATTATAATTTTTTTAGCTCTACTATACGTATTTCCGTATTTGAGCGCTCGCCGGTCGCACACGACCTCATTTTGCCGAACATCTGTGCCAGGAGGGCATATCCCTGACGGTTTCTGGGTCATGTGGGGAGGACCCCCCTATCGCCCACACTCACTTGGCGACGATTCCAAATGCCGTCGCGGAAAGGGGTTAAAAACCATTTGTTTAGGACCGACGCGTACCAGTGAGCCTTCCTAGGTTAAATACTAGAAATGAATGAGTAATGTTCACAAAAATGAGAAAAACGAGTTTTAAAGAGAGTAATTCTCCCGGTTTGGATATCATTAAAGATTTGTTCGACGGGATGATCTCTTGTGACTCTTGCTCCAACTCGTGAGAGCTTATCTTTGGGTCAGGGTGGAACATCCTCTTCATTGTCTACTTCTTCTTCTTGTCCTTCTTCATTTTTGTTGGCGTCGTTGTTCTCTTTGTGGAGATGGAGAAGGAGGTGGATGAGGTTCATCTTGTTGTACTTCCTCGCTTCCTTCGTCTTGACGTGTTCCACTTGTGGATGCCTCCAAGTAACTTGTGGTTCACCTTGTCGTGAAGTTGATGCTTCCACTTGAACGGACGAGGTACTCTTCTTCACCTCCGTTGGGCGAATCTTGCCAATAGACAAGTCTTGGATTGCTTCTGAAGGATCTTTGTCTCCTACATCAATTGGCAATTTCTCTATTTGCGAGCTATTAGATTCATCAAACTTCACATCTACCGTCTCTTCAACCTTTCGGATGAAATTGTTGTAGACACGGTAAGTGTGAGAGTTTAAGACATTACCGAGTAGGAAACCTTCATGAGATTTAGGGGGCAAATTTCGAACAACGATGCTTATCAAGAATGTAACACTTTGAGCCAAATACTCGAAAGTATTCAACTTGGGTTTGATTTTTTACTGTAAACTGTAGGGAAACCCCCCATAGAACTTGCATTTTATTGAAAAAATTATAGAAGTTTGATGAGAAAACTAGTTACATGTTTCAAGGAGGTAAGAAAGAAATCCATCTAAGACGGTCCTCCTTGAGCCTAGGTTTGATTCTATATGACAAAAGAGACATACCATGAATAAAAGCACTCCTCCAACGTCTGAAAGATGGTCTCTCATGCCTGAAGGCTTTTGCATTCCCAATTATCAAAATGTTCCAACAGGCTGTGAAAACTATCTCAGCAAAAAAAGCCTTATTGAATTATGTCCTTGCATTAACTGGAATCCCAATCATAACATCACTAGCAGACCAATTAATTTGAAGATATGACCACACTCTATGACTGAAAATGCAGTTGAAGAACAAGTGGTCTCTGTCCTCTCTAGTCTGAAGTGGGCACATCACATAGTTAACACCATCATCCATATGCCAACGCCTTCTTTCCACCATGTCCTTTATGTTCAACCTATCCATGATGAGTAACCATGCAAAGACCTTAATCTTCATAGTACAGCAGCTTGACTAGACCCATTTGAGCAATGGGTTGAAGGTAAGGTGGGAATCACTACTAAGAAAGGACACATCCATGACATTTTCGCCCGGACGAATTTTTTTTGGTCATGCTTATGACACTTCTATAACGATAATTGTGACAAAACCCGGTATGATCATAGATGTGGTCGGCTCCTACTTCTATGACAAAAAGTCATGATAGAAAATGTGCTTTTCATCCTGGGCGGGCCGGAGACGCACCTGCATGACATTCTTTGGGCCATCCATGACGGAGAAAATCATGGTAGAAGCGAGGGCAAAAACTATCGAGGAGTTCTCGGTTACGGTGGGTGGTTGAGGCCGAGTGACGCAGTGTGGTTTGCGCGTTTCTCTCATACGCGCGCGTGGTGCGAGCCGTGTCGCCATAACTGAACCCGACCGATCTCGTGCTGCCACATACTGAAGTCGATCGATCGATCCCTTTGCTCCTAACTGAACCTGACCGAGACTCCTTCGCTGCTAACTAAACCCGATCGATCGCTGCTGCTGCATGCTTACTGAAGCCGATCGAACCCATGTGCGAGATTTAGCTAGACGGTTGGATTGCCTCTGGATGAAAAGTGCCTGTTGCAGCTGTGCGCGCGATACGTAGAACGAGTCGAGACATGGTGTGAGTAGACCCGGTTGGGTTGGCTGTGGATGAACAGTTCCAGGTAGGGGTTGGATGAACAGGACCCCGGTTGTGTGTAGGCGGTTGCCGCTAGATGAACAGGACCCCGTGGTATATAGTACGCGGTGCCGCTGGATGAACAGGAGCCCAAGGAGGCCGCCACACACCGCGTCCGGTTGGGGGTGGATGAATTGGACCCCGTGGAGGCTGGTTGAACTGAAGCCGGTGGAGGCTGGATGAACAATAGCCCTTAGATAAACAGTGTCTGCTGGAGGCCAAAGACGGTGGATGAACAGTAGCAGTGGAGGCTAGAGGAAGTCGATGGTGGATGAACAGTAGCCCGTGGAGTCCCGTTTTGCGGTACGCCACACCCCTCCCAATGAACATGACCCCCTTTCTATCGTAGGCGGTCGAAGAGAAGTCTGTTTCCTCCGTTTTGCGGTACGCCCCACCCCTCCCGATCAACATGACCCCATTTCGACCGTAGGAGCTCGAACGGAAGTCCGTTTCCACCGTTTTGAGGTACGCCAGACCCTTTCCAATGAAGAGGACCCCGTTTGACCGACGCGGTCGAACAGAAGGCCCGTTTCCTCCGTTCCGCGGTATGCCAGACCTCGTTTTAGCTATTCCGTCCAAGCCGGTTGGCTCCCGATGAATAGGACGCGTTCCAACCCAGTGGCTTCGCTCCCGATGAACAAGACGCATTCCGACCCACTGGCTTTGCTCCCTATGAACAAGACGCGTTCCGACCCAGTCACTTGGCTCTCAGTGAAGACGGTGTTGTTTGGTCCGTTCCGACCCAGCCAGTTAGCTGCCGATGAACAGGACGACGTTGCTGCTGTCCATTGCCTCTCCATGTACATGAGCCCTGGTCATACGTATGCACGAGTACGCGTTCGAGACCCCGCCCTTATGTACACGTAGCCATATTTAATTTCTTGCGGCGTGGTTGTACGTACGTGTACACGATATATATATATATAGACGGGACTGCGTGACATGCTACGTCCACGCCTCTACTACGACACGTGGATCTCCTCAGTTGGACACGGTTCATCGTTGCAGAGAGACAAATAGACCAGTATGTACATACACATTCACGACCAATCAGACAACCCGATGTACGGTTCGACCCGGTGGGTCCCAGCTGTCAGTGAGGATAAGGAAACACTTCCTTCTGTGTGAAAATATAGCTGGTGGGTCCCAGCTGTCAGGCGGAAGAATCATTTGTTTGCCCGTAATATGGACACAATTCCTTGCATATGAAGATGTAGCTGGTGGGTCCCAGCTGTCAGGGGGCAAACTTTTTTTGAGGCCCTTCCGGTAGGTCCCGCTGTAAGGTGGAGGAATCATTATTTTCCGCGTAATAAGGAGGCACTTTCTCGCTGCAGTCGTGGACCCAGCTGTCAGCCTCGCCACGTACAGTCCTCTTTCGATGGAAGGCATTCCTTGACCACGTTGACCATGCCGCGCCGAGAGCACAAGGCAGTGGACGACAACGAGGCCTAAGATGGGAACGATCTGGAGTCATGGAACAAGGGGCATTGGAGTCCCTGGCGGAGGGGAGTACGAGGGACAGGTTCGGCTGCCGGGTGAGGCTGCCTTCACCGGAGAATAACAGAAGGTGTGGGTGAGTACAGGTATGACCTGGCCACCGTTGGGAGTAGGGTGGGCAGCGAGGCATGCGCGGTAGCACACCTGGCCATGGGAGGCAGATGTAGGCGCTCCAGCTGGCAATGGTTTTGGTGGCTGGAGCAAGAGCAACTAGATCAGAGATTGAAGAAGCAGGATCGCCATTGGATGTCAATCCAATGAATACAGATGTCAGAATAATTTGTTGACTTTTTGTTTTAGACCATTAAATCATTTTGTTCACTAACAGGACAACACCTTGCGCATGCTTTGTCTAGTGGGCCAACAAAGTCAGCTTCGAAAGATATGAAGGAATGTAGCCCATTTATTTAGGATTTACAACACATTTCATTTTTTGCCAATACATCTATTTCCTCGGCTTTGACTCAAAAAATAGTCTATTTCCTGGGCAGGGTAAAAATAATAATAACCGATTTACTATTTATGATAATTTTTTCTAAAAAATACTATTTATGATAATTTACATCACATTTGATTATTTATTTGAATACACCTATTTACTGAGTGGGTGAAAAATGATGGTCTAGACAGAGCATTTCGTATAAAAATAATATTGAGATACGAATATTATAAAAAAATTAAGTTGGACTTGGTAATCTTATTATATAAAAATTGAACTGGGCTATGCATTTTATTAAAAGAAACATAGGCTAGGTTGCGCTTATTTTAGGATATTGTATACAACTATCGGCCCAGTTGCATTGCTGATGTTCAAAAAAAGGCATGTGTAGTACAGTACAACTTTACATGGCTACTCAGCCCACATTCAACGACGCCGGAAACGCCCAAGCAAGGCTTCTGTACAACTTTTTGAAGTCACTTAGCTCAATTAATAACTTAAGAAAAAAGTTAGAGTACATTGGAACCTAATTAAAAGCTATCACGAGCGGAAAAATAATTCAACAGGTCCCACCTGTGTGTGTGTGCGAGAGAGAGACCCATCGATCGATGCTCGTCAATACATCTTTCAGCCATATGCATTGTTGATGCTCAGTAAAAACTTATAAAGTTGACACAATCATATAGAACATCATAGCACACCGAACTTGCATACAAAAATTTCACCCAGGCGGCACAATCAGGGTGGAAGCAATGGATTGCTATGGGTAGTTCTATGTCGAAACATCCAGCGGCAACCGCTAGATGAACATCGGTGTCGGGTCGTGTGTGTGTGTGTGTGTGTGTGTGTGTTTGAGAGTGTCGGATTTCGGGTTCCGGCAAAACCCTTGAGGTTCGGACACTGGGGTGCGCATGAAGATCTCTCCCTACCTAATCACGCCATCACCCTCACCGCGATCTCAAAGCTTAGCGCGTCGAACCCGCAGAAAGAGAGACACGAGAGTTTATACTGGTTCGGGCCACCGATGTGGTGTAATACCCTACTCTAGTGTGGTGTGGTGGATTGCCTCTTCAGCTGAGGATGAACAGTTACAAGGGAAGAACAACCTCCTGAGGAGAGGTGCTCTTGTGCTTGGTGAACTTGTGTTTGGGATGGCTCTGATCCAAGATGAGATCCAGATCCAGATCGAGATGCCGCCTATGGTGGTGGCTAGTCCTATTTATAGAGGCCCTGGTCCTCTCCCCAAACATTGAGCAGGAAGGGATCTAACAGTGGCCAAATTTGAAGGGAGACAACTAGTACAAGTTATCCAGACTAAAGGTGGTCTTCGCCTGCCAAAGGCTCTGGTGGTGACGCCGTCCTGGGCTCCATGGTGACCTCCGTCCCGTCATCCTGCTGGTCTTGGTCTTGTTGCACCGATATGGAAACCTTTGCCTGATGCCTCGGGACTCCTTGCCTGCACTTGCCCCTTTAGCACCAAAGAGGAAACGAGGACACTGCACGCTGGCGCCCGCCTGGCTCCAATCGTCATGGCTTGCATCACAGGAACCTCGCGAGGTGGCCCTTGCCTTGATCTCTCCGCTCCTCGCGAGCCGGCCTGGTGAGGCCGCCCCTGAGGAGGTCTTGTGTCGTCCGCCTCGCTAGGCTTGGCCCCTCGCGAGGGTATTGAGTGTTTGCTGGTGAAGATGGGCCGTATGGGGCCACTGGTGGAGCCACGCCGTGGGCCGCAGGCAGGCAAGTCTGGGGACCCCCGTTCCCAGGACGCCGACAGTAGACCTGGGCCCAAGGCGCGCTCGGACTTGGCTTTGAGACGAAGCCAAAGGGGAAGTGCGCAGCGCCGTGGGCCCCAACAGCCTGCGGCCCCGCTCAACGCGTGGCGATCGATTGGACGTGGGCGTCTCTGCTTCCCACGCTGCCTCGGCAACTGCCTGCTTGACAAAAGGCTGGCGCGGGCAACGCTTGCCTTGATTGCTTTCCTTCGTCTTGCTCCAGATCCCCTTTCTCGCTCCTTGCTTCCGAAATCTCCAGATCTGCTTCAACCCCCTTCCGGGCTTCCGACCAATGGCGCCCCGAAAGGCCAAGGCCGTTTCGCTGCCTGCCTGGTACGAGCCGGCTCTGGACGCACCCAATATCTCGGAGAAGAACCTCGCCGCCACGCGCTTGCTGACGGCGGGGGAGAGCAACGGGAGGGGGAAGACCGAGCTCCGGGCTGGCTCCGCCGAGCCGGAGGCTTCGGAGAGCACCTTCTACCCCTTCTTCATGAGCAGCATCATCGCGGGCCTGGTTCCCCCCTTCTCCGACTTCTTCTACGCCGTCCTCCGTCATTACAGGTTGCAGGCCCTCCATCTCCATCCCAACTCCGTTCTTCTCTTGTCGATCTTCGCCTTCTACTGTGAGGCGTATGTCGGGGTGATGCCGTCCGTGGCACTGCTGCGCCACTTCTTCTTCCTCCGAATCAATGACGGCCACACCTCAGGGTGCGCCAACTTCATCGTGGCCGGCAAGGCCAACGCAATCTCGACGGTCGGGAAGAAGGCCGATGGCTTCAGGAGCAAGTTGGTCATGATGGATGCCAAGTTTTTCCATCCATGGTTGAAGCTACCAATGGAGACGCCCCAGTCTGACGAGGGGTGGTCCCCCGCGAAGCTTACTGACAACCGGGTGACGTCGGTGCTGGAGAAGATGACCGCCGACCTGAGGCCGAGAAACATGAAGGTAGCACAGCTGACGGGGGCCATGCTCCTGAGGGAATTCCTGATGCTGCGGGTGGCTCTGCTCCAGGCACGCTCGCGCCCCTTGTGGGTGCTTGCGGGCGAAGAAGACAAGCTTCGCCTGAGTCCGTAGGCCTTGTCTGACAAGGAGCTGGCTGTGGCTCTCCGCCTGTTGGTCGGGGATGACCAAGAGTATCCGCCAAGTGCCCTCGTTCCCTTGTTCCTCTGCAAGGACGGGGCACAGGTCCTGGCCGCCTTGCCCACCTTTGACGGGTGCGGCCTGGTGCCGCCGGCGCCCCTTGGGGTCCCGGTGGCGACGGCGCCGGTGGACGTGTCTTCTGGAGATTCCCGCAAGGAGGGGGAAGAGTAGGAGGGCGAGGAGCGTGACTCGGAGGCGACCCCCGAAGCGATGGGGGAGACCTCCCCCTTGCGCAAGGCCGACATCCTCCGCACCTTGCCTGATGACGACGACGAGGCCGATGTCCTCCCGGAGAGGAAGGAGCCGTGCGTGGTTCCGACGAGGGGCAGGTCGGCGTTGATCTCCCGAGATGACGCTCCTGCTCTGACTCCGCCTGGAGCTGCTACTGGTCCATCCGCTGCCCCTTCTTCCGCTCTTGGAGCCCGCGCGCCTGCGCCTCAGGCTGCGAGGCTCTCCGGCTTCAAGCTTACGAAGCGGAGGGACTACGCCGCGGTAGACCAGTAAGTGTTCTTGTCATGTTCTGTTCTTGCTTCTACTGCTCACCCTTGATGCTTCTCCGTTGTGCAATTAGGCCGACACCCGCGGTGAAGAGGAGGACGAGGTGGTGCTGCTCGGGACCAGATCGCCTATGATGGCCGCTCCCCTCTCCATGGATAATGGCAGTGACGGCGCTCGAGCTTCTCCAGCCTATCATCCTCACGAGGCTTGGGGGAGCATCCTCGGGAGTAGTCAGCCCCCGTGGCCCCGGTGGCTCCGGATGTGCCAACGCCTGGCTCAATCTCCGAGATCGCGAAAGCTCACGAGCCTCCGTCCTCCTAGGCCATGGTGACAATGACGCCTCCTCCCCCTTCTGCCGCACTGCTACCTCCTGGTCGTTCGGCCTCCCCTGACGTTCTGGAGTGCGCTCTTTCTGTGATGACCCTAGTGCGAGAAGATCTTCAAGGCACCAACCATCGCCTGGTGGCCGGGCGCCTGGAGCTGGTCTTTGGCTAGCTTCATTCCGATGTGTCCATCCGGGTGACGCTGAGCCAGGCTGCTGCGTACTCCGAGAAGGATAGGGAGGCCGTCGCCCAAGCTGTGGCCGCCTGCGAAGTGGCACTGAAGGATGCCGAGGCCGCCAAGGACCGCTGCCGGTCGCTGGAGGCCGAGCTGGAGACCGCACGGAGGGAGCACGTGAAAGAGGCCCGAGGCCGCAAGGCGGAGGAGTAGAAGATGAAGGCCCGAGAGGACACCGTCACGGATCGCGATGCCGAGCTGGAGCAGTTGGCAAAGGCGTAGGCGACGGAGCGCGGCCGGCTGGAGGAGCTGGAGCAGAAGCTGAAGGCGGAGAAGGCCGAGCTTGAAGCCAAGGCGAACGTCCTGGCTGAGGACCGCGAGGCCTTCAAGCCCCTCGAGGAGAGGTCTCGGACGATGCTGCGTTCACTCTATGAGAAGGGCTTGGAGGAGCCGCTGGCCGCCAGTAACGAGGGCCTCGCCCAGCTGCTTATTTATCTGGTTGATGCGCTTGAGGATGTCGTGAGCTGTATCGGCCCCATGGCAGAGGAAGAAGCCCGCGTCCTTTCCTCAGCCGCGTTGTCAGGACCGGTTTTTCGGGATATTAATTTCCCAGAAAATGGCCTTTGTGCTCACCAGCCCCAGGATTACTGTTAGCTGATGAGGCACCAACTTCATACAAGAATTCCAAGCAAGAACAAAATATGTAGTACAAGACCATTGTGGCCTAGGAGTACAACACTTGGTTTCTAGTGGTTGATGGCGGAAGCGGTTTGTGGTTCATCTACGTCTATGGGACTCCATTTCCCACAAGAACAGCTGACCAGGATAACTCCTATCTTCGCGAGGCTGCTATCCTCAATGCATGGGTTCCGGGGCTGTCGTCGAAAAGCTCTCTCCACGCAAGAAATCTGGCCAAGACAATAGCCAGGGACAAGCTAGTGAGTACGTTTGAATGTACTCGCAAACATTAAGAACACAGGTATAATATAACAAGGGGGTGATCATACTCCGAAATACTTTATGATGATAACGTCTGCCATGAAGTAAACGAAATCCGAGATGCACGCATGCAGGTGAAATATGAACATGCAATACAGGGGTAGAAATAGAATGCGCTGATCGAGTGTCTGAAATGACTCCTCGAAAGGGTGCAAATAAATTAACAATGCCGTAGTCGGGCGTCTGAGCGACACCACATAAAGGGCTCATAAAGATTAATTAACTAACATGCATGCCGCAGTCGGGCGTCTGAGCGACACCACATAAAGGGCTTATAAAGGATAAATAAATAATAAACATGCCGC